>NC_081414.1:212251629-212551629 GCF_030272615.1 Cryptomeria japonica | reverse complement strand
TCATGCATTTTCTGACATTTGATGAGAAAGAATGGATCCAGTTCGTACTCAATAAAATCCATGATGAATTTATGTGGTTGGATAAGCCTCACAAGACTACTCAACAAGCAATCCAGGTCATAACTCATTTGAGCTCATCGGGTGAAGTTCCTATCCTGAGGAAAATATCAAACAACACCGTGATTGCCGCTACTGGTTCAAAGTTTGACAACAAAGTGATGACCATAAATGACATTTTGAAGCATGATGTCAATTTTGCATCAATGGTGGTTGGATATAAGGTTTACCTATCAAGCAGACAAAACTGTGTCTTTGGTACTGCTATATACTCTTCCTATTTGATGTTGAAGGAAGATAAGAGGTATGACTTGTGTACTGTCATTGTGAATGAATTGTTAAGAAATTTGAAGAAAATAAAATAGGACAAGAAGCACACCTTTAATTTTGGTACTCTTATCATCTGTTTGGCACTATATTTCATGAATTAAAACCTCGGTGTTCAAGGAAAGATCCAATGGGCATGTGACAGGCCGGTTGCTAGGAGTTATTTCAAAAACATTCAAGCCACAATGAAGAGAAGAGAAAGAATCCCAAAGGAGATAGTGGAGAAGTATGAGAAAACAATCTGCTTCATGGTTGATAATGTTGGCTTGATGATGATTGTAATGTATTCATCACTTGCTCTCATTGATGAAGCACTCTCACACACATATATGATTATATTTACTACCAGTGTAACTTCAATTGTTTACACTGTTAATCGGTATTTTAGAGGTTAATCTTTAACCAGTAGTTTGTATCAACTGGTATGTACATAAGAGACAACATGTGGTTATACTAAGTAAGCATCAAGATGAAGATAAACATGGAGATCAAGCGGAGATTCAAGGACAACAGTTCATATGTTTTATTCAAACTAGTATTGATTGTTCCAACCGGCATTTGGTTATCTCTGTGATGAGTTACCAGCACCAAGTACTTGGCAGTCATTTTTGTGATGAGTTATGATCACTTGTCTAGATACACTGCACCTAGAAAATTGTGTTTTTATTTCTTTGGACCGACATAAGATTTGAATGTCTATTTAAAGACATCTTAGTGAATAATTTGAGAGACATGTTATGTTATGATGTATGCATGAAGAGTGAAAGCTTATGTTAAGATGAAGAGTGTGTTGAAGAGCAGTGTTGAATGTACTTAGAAGGATCTGATCAAGCAAGTATTGTGCTACTCAAAACAGATCAAACCATTCTTGTTGTTTTCTAACCATTACAACATAATAAAATCCCTTAACCAGGTAAGCTCTAACAAGCTTCAATGTACGAATCCTCTAACAAGGTGATCCATTAGTTTGGATTCTTAAATCCTCCATTGAGGTTACTCCTAACAAGGTATAAGCTTCTAATCAAGCTTTGGGATCTCTAACAAGATTCGCTCCTAGTAGAGCACTTTGTAGACCTTAACCAGTCAGTTATCTATTACTGCAGATAGTTAACTTGTGAGTTTCATCTCACCATGGTTTTTACCTATTTGGGTTTTCCATGTATAAACACTTGCGTTATGGTGGATGCTTTACTTTTTGTGGATGATTTTATATCATTTTGGATTACATGCATTGTGTTTAAAAGCTTTGTTAAGTTCATCTACCGGTTAGTGTTTCAAGTAGTTTGGTTTTTGGTGTCATTGATTCACCCCCCCTCTTAGCACTTTTCAAGACCATGAATTGGTATCAAAGCCTAACCTCTTAGAAGGGAGCCTTGAAACCACCATGGGGGATAGGAGCTACTTCGAGATGGCTAGAGAGCTAGAAGCTAGCAGAAATGAGCTTGGAAACCTAAGGGTCAAACTGAAAGCTTCTCAAGTCAAAATGAGAGAGATAATTGAACAACTATTAGAGATATCTGATAATAGTTCTTCAGATGAAGCCAATATTGATGCTTTAGTAGAGGAAGTTGAAAATTTAAGCGGTGAGAAACTGAATCTGAGGAGAGAGCTAGAAGGTCTTACTATCCACATGAGTCGGGAACTGGAAGCCAGAAGAGTTGTTGAAGATATTATCAAGGAAAGAGATCAAGAGATTACAAAGATCAAACAGGAAAATGCCACTATGCATGAGCATTTGATTGTTGAAAGAGAAGAAAAGGAGAACCTGCAGCTAGATCTTGAACTTGCATCATCTCTAAAAGAGAACTTGTCAAAGCATAATGAAGATCTCACAAAACAACTTACTAAAGCCAATGAGAAATTGGATAAGTTCATCAAGAGTTCTACCATGCTGGAAGAACAAATTCAATTGTAAAGAATGAAGGGTGATGTCTCTGGACTTGGTTTTCATACAACTGAAAAAGGTGAATCCTCTGGTACAAAGAGCAACAATCCTAAGAACAAATCTAAACCTACCGGTAAGAAGGTCTTTAAACCTATCTGCTTTGTTTTCCATAAATCTGGTCACACTACAAATGTTTGTAGAGACAAACCTAACAGAAATACAAGTTACAATACTAATGCTAGGTATGTGTCCAAGAAGTTTGAAGCTCATTGCTTCACATGTGGAATGTATGGACATAGATATGTTGAGTGCAGATATGGAGCAAACAATCATGTACCACACATGCATCCAAGACCAAATGGTGACCGGATGAGGAACTTTAACAGTCGGGTAAACCTGAACTGGCAAAGATCCTATGGCAATAGGTTTAGCCCATTTGAGATGGAAAAGGTAACAAATGTTATTTGCATCATCTATAATAACTTTGGTCATGTGGCTATGAACTGTAGAAGAAGAACAAGAAGAGGAAATGTAGGACCTTGAAGATCATCTTGTATGTCTTGTTATCATTGTAACAAACTGGGACACTTAGCAAAATTTTGTAGATCCAGAAACAACAAACTGGTCAACTCTTCTAAAGATCAGAAGGGAAAGCAGAAAGTTAATGTTGAAGAAACCAGAGAGGAAATGAATCAAATTTGGAAAAAGAAAAGTGATGAGTCACCTGAAGAAGAAACTGTTCCTTCACCCAGTGAAGAGAACCTTGCACCGGTGACTTGAGCCTTTTTAATATGGCTAAGGGGAGCTTAACAGTAAAACATCTCCAGACCCCTTGTAAAAAATGAGCAACAAAAGAATTTTGAAACACAAAATTTTGGTAACTTTTTGTCAACATGTTATCAACTGGTTTTCCACTTGAGCAGTGAAATTAGGGTTTGTAACCCTAACGGGCGATAATTTATTGCAGTATGTAAAAATAATAAAAGTGAGTTTTACTTTGTCATTTTTATCCTAACGCATTCGAGAAAGAAATTTGGAGCTCTTGTTGAGCTGAGTAAGATTGTCTTGCTATAAATTGCTGAATTATTTCGTGATTTGTGAAATTAAGTTGAATTGAAGGTTGCAAAAGGTCAAACTGGTGTGCACTTGGGCATTTCAACCGATAAATGAGGCAACGTGCACAAAACAAGGTATTTATTTGAACATACCACTTCGAATCTTATTCATCTAGAATGGCATCTACTTCAAAATCTGTAGAGAGGATGATGATCACTTATGAGCCTATGGAAGCTCAAAAGGTAGATAAGATTGTGTCATATAATGCATTATCGCAAGTTCTGAGCGGAGTTTTGGTCAAAGGTGATTTGTCCAGTTATATTGACTACAAGTTAGAAGACTTGGGGTCTTTATACATGTACACCTAGTTGAAATCACTTTGCGATAAGAATAGCAAGATTAAGACACATTATGCTAGGATTTTCAAAAAGGGTTTTCATAATGCCTCTTATTTTCTTAATGATTTCGAAGAAACACATACCAGAATAATTTTGAGTAGAGTTCATGGAGAAAACGTGTACTTAGAAAGGACTTGCACAATTACAAAGGAAGCCATTCAGGCTGTGACTGGCTATTTCTCAACCAGTGAAGTACCTGAGCTAAGGAAAATTCTAAAGGATAGTGTCTTCAAATTAACTGGTTCTACATCTTATGGGCATTCTTTTTCCGTCAACAATATTAAGGACTCTATAGTAAAACTAGAAGCAATGGTGATAGGCTATCAAGTATTTTACTCCAGTAGACCTAACAGTATTCCATCTGCAGCAGTTCACACAGCTCAAAGAATGATTGTTGATAATGCAGACTATGATCTCTGTGAAGCTATCATTAGACAATTGTTTTTGAATTTGAAATCTATCAAGAAGGATAGCAGTCTAAAATTCAAGTATGATCAACTATAGTCGGTCTATTCTTTTACAACTTTCTACCAGGGATTAGAGACAATGAGTGGTCAAAGAACTCATCGGTCTCGGCTCAAATCAAGAATAGCATCAAGGCTATAAAGAATACTTTCCATGCTGCTCTAAATAGGTATTTCAATGAGTTCCAAAAGAAGATGAGTATGAGAATGAGGCTACCAAAAGATATGGTAAAACATTTTGAGAAGGACATAATCTTCACCATTCCAATGTCTTTTTCTTAATGCAAGCAATTGAGCCAAGAGAAGAAGAAATGGAAGACATGAGTTATGAGGTTAACCATGATCTACTGGTTGGTTATGCTAATACCCTATTAGCATAACCTATAGACAAGAAGCAGGCAAAATTGGACATTGTGGCAGTCCAAGAGGCACCTGAACAAACCAGTACTACACCTGTCAAAAGTACAAAAGGAAAGAATAAAAAGCCTAATGAAGCATCTCCAAAAACAAAGAGTACTAGGGTTACCAAGAGTGTCCTAACCAAAAAGGAACCAAAACCCAAAGCATATACTAAGAAGGAGACAAAGAAGAGAGGCAGGAAATTGATTTTGCAACTAGAGTCTGAGGGAACAAATTCTGATGAAGAACCAAAGAAAGAAAAAGCAACTGGAAGAATATCCAAGAAAATAAAGGTAGTGCCAAAGGCAACTACACCTATTGATATAGTTTCTTACAAACTGGATACCCATTTTGAAAGAACAATGAAGACACTAGGGAGGAACAGGTTTGACAATGTCAAAGAATATTTTGATTCCTTCACTGAAGATGAGAAAGAGAAAGTGATTCAACAGGTAATCACTCATTTGTGTCATTACAGTAGATTTCCACATGATCTGGAAAAGGTCATTTCAATTTCTTTGTATAATATTCTTTTAGATAAATGGGAGGATGCTATAAAATTGGAAAAATAAATTATTGATGAAATATTTGTACAATATTTTCCCAATTTATCTACGGATGGAATTAGTGCTTTAGTTGATCAGTAGAAAGCACATTTTTCTTTTAAAGCAAGAAGATTGAAGCTTCTTAATGGTAAAAGGGCAATTGTTGAAACTAAGACACATCAAATAGCCTATGAAATCAGAAGAACGGAGGAGCTCATCCAATCTTCTAAGAATAAGGATAAAGAAGAGATAGCTGATGATGTTAATAAACCAGAAATGGATGAAGAGGAGATTATTCAACCTGATGAGGTCTATCCTCTCAATAAGAAGGATGATTTCATTATTCTTGTTGATAATGATGTTGAGAACATAGTGGACCTATCTGGAGACAACACTGCACCAGATATGGAGCCCCCGGCAATCACTCATGTACATGTTACACTAGTTGAGCAACCAGGTACTCAACTAAAAGTGGACAATTCACCGGTAACAAAACAATTGGAGAAACCCCAATGACCACCGGTCATTCAAGAAATTCAGAAGGAGTCTAGTGAAAATGTTGCCACACGGTCACCTGAAAATGTTGTCACACAATAGGAAATAGAGAAGAATACAGAGAAAGCTATCATTAAGGTTGTATCCCCTAAACTGGCAAAGCAGAAATAACTTGAAGATGATGATGATGATTCTCTAAGCATCTCAGGACCAATCTATATGAACACTTTGAGCGCATCAGAAATGATGAAGATTGCTAATGTTATGCAATCTAGAGCACATAAGAAGAGACTGAAAGAGCAAAGGGTTGAAGCAAAGACAATTCAAACTGCAATAGAAATTTTGTCTGGTCTACTACCAAAAACATCTATAGCACATCTTTCTACACCCATTAGAAAACTTGTTCAGTTAGTTGTAGATGCATCTGATCAAATCAAATCACTAGAAGATGTTGCTCAACTGTATGTTGAAAAGAGCCACAAGAAGAAATATGGAGATAAACTGGCAAAGGATATTGATAGTAGAAAAATGGCCCTATCTCACAATAAAAGTTTGTTGAGTAAAGCTATTGAAACAGGAGGAAAGTATCTTGCTTCTACCTCCAATGTTACTTTCTTTTATTCTGACATTTCAAAAAGTCAAGTTGAAACAAAGAAAGAAATGGAAAGGATATGCAAGGCATATGTCCCACTCCATGACTGAATACATGCCTTTAACAAGTTTGTAGATGATTTGCATAACAGACTAGACAACTATGATAATGAGAAGGCAAAGAGACTTCGATCTCTTAAAAACCTCAAAAGTCTGCTCACATCACAAGTAGACATTCTTTAGAGATCCTACTCAAATGTAGAAGCTATTCTTGCAACTCTTGAAACCTGCACACTGGACTCAATGGAAGAATTCCATTCCCAGCTGACGTCTACATTCAAGTATATTGCAAACATACTGCAATCATGGGAAATCACTTTGTCACATATGAAGAAGAGATTCAATGATATTTTTATGAGATTAGCTAATGCATGAACCTTTTTTTAAGTTATTGTTATATATGCTGAACACTTTGATACAAATTTTCTATATATATATATATATATATATATATATATATATATATATATATATATATATATATATATATATATATATATATATATATATATGTATATGTATGTATGTATATATATATATATATATATATATATATATATATATATATATATATATATATGTATATGTATGTATGTATGTATATATTTTATCTTTTCAATTTGGCATTGTTGTCAAAGGGGGAGTAGAAATATGTATGTGTGTTTTTTGAAAATTTTGTATTTATACATGCATTAAGGGGGAGTATGAGTATATGTGTAAATTTGTTGTGTATACACACTTAGCGGTATTACTGTAAAATTTTCTAAGTGTTGCCATCAATGCCAAAGGGGGAGATTGTTGGCTTGATGATGATTGTAATGTATTCATCACTTGTTGTCATTGATGAAAAACTCACACACATATATGATTATATTGACTTCCGGTGTAACTTTAATTGTTTACATTGTTAACCAGTATGTTAGAGGTTAATCTTTAACCGGTACTTTGTATCAACCAATATGTACATAAGAGACAACCCATGGATATACTAAGTCAGCATCAAGATGAAGATAAACATGGAGATCAAGCGGAGATTCAAGGACAATAGTTCATATGTTTTATTCAAACCAGTATTGATTGTTCCAACCAGTATTTTGTTATCTCTGTGATGAGTTACCAGCACCGAGTACTTGGTGGTCATTTTTGTGATGAGTTATGATCACTTGTCTAGATACACTACACCTAGGAAATTGTGTTTTGATTTCCTTGGACCGACATAAGATTTGAATGTCTATTTAAAGACATCTTAGTGAATAATTTGAGGGACATGTTATGTTATGATGTATGCATGAAGAGGGAAAGTTTATGTTAAGATGAAGAGTGTGTTGAAGAGCAGTGTTGAATGTACTTAGAAGGATCTGATCAAGCAAGTATTGTGCTACTCAGAACAAATCAAACAATTCTTATTGTTTTCTAACCATTACAATAGAATCAAATCCCTTAACCGGGTAAGCTCTAACAAGCTTCAATGTACAAATCTTCTAACAAGGTGATCCATTAGTTTGGATTCTGAAATCCTCCCCCGAGGTTAATCCTAACAGAGTATAAGCTTCTAATCAAGCTTTGGGATGTCTAACAAGATTTGCTCCTAACAGAGCACTTTGTAGACCTTAACCGGTCAGTTATCTATTATGGAAGATAGTTAACTTGTGAGTTCCATCTCACCATGATTTTTACCTATTTCAGTTTTCCACGTATAAAGACTTGTGTTATGGTGGATGCTTTACTATTTGTGGATGTTGTTATATCATTTTGGATTACATGCATTGTGTTTAAAAGCTTTGTTAATTTCATCTACCAATTAGTGTTTAAAGTAGTTTGGTTTTTGGTGTCACTGATTCACACCCCCCTCTCAGTGCTTTTCAAGTCCATCAGATAAGGACCAATGCCTAATGGAAGCAGTTGTCCCAAGGACTGTATGGATTCTTCCTATGGGCTAAGAAGTTGATGTTGCTACCCTAGATGTTTATGCTCAACATCTGTTGAGTCAGTTGGCTAATGAGAAGGAACAAAGGTTTGGTACATTTAAAGAAAAAGACCTTGAGTTGCACAGACAGTTCATAGCCCTTGCAAGGAAGAGGAAAGTTACCAAGATGGCTGAGGAAGTGGAAGTTCAGATGGGATTCACCTTGGATGAGGTGAAGAAGGCCAGAGAAAAGAATGCACAGATGGAGGCCAAAGAGGAAACCAAAAAGCCTAAGGCCGACCCAGTTCCCTCTAAAGCTCAACGAAAGGATACTAAGTTTGCTCCTGCTTCAATTGTACCATCTTCAAGACAGAGCCCATCCGAAAAGGGAGTTTTGAAGCAAAAGGAGAAGTCTAAGTGAACTTATGTTGTTGTATCTCTGGTGGCCTTTGAGACTGAGTCAGAGGAAGAAGCAAGCAAGGCTAAGAAGAAAGATGAATTTGTAAGGGTTGTGAGGAAGCCATAGTCTGGTGGAGCCCAGCAAAGCAAGAAAACTAAATTTGAACATGACCCTATCAGAACGCCCAAGAGAGGGAGACAAGTTAGAACCCAACTTGAAAAAGACCTTGAATCCAGTGATTTGCAAGGTAAATATACAATTGTTCCTCCATTATCAGTAGACCAATTAATAGATGAAATAATTGTTGATGGAAATTTGAAGAATATTGGAGTGTATTATGAACATCTAGATGAGGGAGATCAGAGAAAGGTTGAAGAAGTTGTTGTCTTATACTTGCATAATTTTAGTAAAGCTTTGATTGAGCTGGAGTGGAGCATCCCTAAACAACTATATAACATTATTGATGCAAGAAAGCTAATAGCTAGTAAAACAGATAAAGAAATGAAATAAATAGAGATGATCAATGTTTGCAACTGTATCTCCCGAGATGAATCCAAAAGGCTCATTGAGGAAGCTAACAAGAAAGAATTCAGAAGTAAAAATAGGGTGAATAGGTTGATGATAGGCCAGGTGGAAGAGGTGACAAAGGAGACAAAAGATATCTAGAGGAAAATCATACAGAATGATCCTTTGTACAAAGATGCATTTAAGTCTTCTCAATCGAAAGTAAAGGACAGTGTTCTTGGTGATCAGAAGGATTCAACTTAGACTAAGGGACATTCGGAAGACCAAGCAAATACAGCTCTTGATGTTGAGACCGGTGATAATCCTTCGGTGGTAGACAGTTTTGCAATCCCTAAGATTCAAAAGGATGATACTGCACCAAGTGACGACACCAATGCACAAGATAAAGGGGATGGAGTAGAGAAAAAGGAACCTGAGAAAGAAGAGGCAAAGGATGTTGACGTAGTCAAGGGTAAAGGAGTTGTTGATATGGCAATTGACACTTCTCCAGTCACAAGGACCCCACCTCAAATCTCTATCAATCTAGATGGTCCCTTAAATATTTGACAAATGTCTCCTGCTGAGAAGTTGATGCTCCCAGCAGCTGTTCAAGCTCAAGCCAGTCAGGATCTGGTAAAATCTGAGTCAGAAGATGAAAAGCTCATTTTGATGTCGGTTGATGTTTTGTAGAAGGTAGCTCTGGGTATATAGTTAGATCATAATTTTAGCCCCTCCGGTAAATTGTTACAATTGATTAATAGTGCAAATACCAGTTTTGATTCTTTAGAGAAGTCTACTACTAAGAGAGTTTTGGATAGATTTAAGGATGTAAGAATGCAAACATTCTGGAAAATGATTGAAGATGATAGAGTTATATTAAATAAAGGTTTGCAGACTATTCCAAATGCATTAACAGAAGGCGGTAAATTATATAAGTCTTGTCTAATTTTTCCCAAGTTTAATGTAGATATAGACAAGCAAATAAGTGTTTGGCAAGGTAAACTTGCTGGTATTTCACAATCTTTTGACCCCAATGTAGCTCTGACCAGAAATGTTGAAGGGTAGATAATGGCTCTCAATGATCATATCTCGAGCCTAAATGTGGATAAGGATGAAATTTTGAGGAGAGTTGGTGAAATTCGGAACCTGATTGCCCCCCGGTTGGACACCATGTTGAGCAATAAGGTAGATTGAAGGCAATGGCCCAACCTGTGTCATCTGATATGAAGGAAGTAGAGATTCATGCAACTATATTTAGTTCATTCATTATAGTTTTGGATAACTTGAAGAGCTGGTGGGACACTCACCTAGGATTTTTGAAGACCATTTTTGTTGACATCTTCAAGTTCTTGTAAATTCTCTGGCAGGTATCTCTGTATATAAGTTTTGGGCAGCACCCCATCTTTGGAATTGTTGTCAAAGGGGGAGAGTAAAGGTAAAAAATATACAGTAGAAGTTTATAATTGCAGGTATCATAATTCTTTGTCTAAGGGGGAGCCTTAGAAAATCTTTTGATATGGTGTACAGTTCTCAACACTTAGCCATTTTTCATGAGTGTTGCCATTAATGCCAAAGGGGGAGATTGGTGGCAATTGACACTCATCTGGTGACTTTTGATGGTTGATTATTAGTTTAGGGTTGTCATTGATGGAAACTCTTCATGATATTCCTATACAGTAATCATGGATCTTGATTTCCGAATGAGGATGTCAAGCAGTAGCCAGTTAACGGATATTTCAGATTGAATGGAGCAGTTTTGGTATGAAAACTTTCTGATGATTTTGATGTATTGAATCGCATATAGGATGATTGAGCTAACATAGAAACATCATTTTATCATTGTTTTGGTGATCTTCATTTATCTTTGGTGATCTGGTCAAGCCGACATATGATTACACATTACATTAGAATGTCAACTTGATAAATAATCTATTTTGTGATTGTAGATATATGAGTCCAGTGTGGGAGATCTTTTTTATGGATGGTTTGAATGTATGCGAGCAAGTGGTGATCAAGAATCCATTTTGGTGCAGTTTCACATGCACATTCTTGATCTGATAGCTGACTAAGACAAAGAACAGAGCATAACAACAAAGGTGATACAGCTAGTATATTTGGCACTTAATCAGAAATCATCCAACCATTGTAGATGCTAATTTGGAGTTCTTTTACTATAATTCATCAGTTTAATTAATTAGTAAGGCAGTGAGCCTTCTGGGGTTGTAGCCCTTATTGTATTTGAGCAATGAGCTCTAGGTAGTATGCCTGAGTTCTTGTGCATTCCCTATATTGTAATATTATTTTGCTACTGGCCATAGTGGAATAATATTTTGGGTTCAAATCCCACCATGGTTTTTCCCATTTGGGTTTCCACATAAAAATTCTGGTGTTATGATTGTGTGGTTGTTTGTCTTATGTTCCTGCATTTCAGTTTCATATTTATGCTTTTGGTGGTTTAAAGTTAAATAAAAAAATTACTAACTAATAGATCGTTGATTTGCCCCCCCTCTTAGTGATCCCTAATTCCAACAATGGGCCCTATCCCTACAGCGAGAAATAAAATTTGTGGCTCTATATGACCATTGGAGGTCAGACTTATTGGTAAATGATCTAGATACCCCTATATAAACATTTGATCAATTAATTTCAACCTAAGTCTCCATCTCCAAGCAATCAAGCATTTGTGCATCTATGAAGCATTCATTATTAGGCATTTTCAGAGATCTTCAAGGATGCATATTCTTCATTCAACCATTGTAGAGAAAAATTACAACATTCATATGCAAGCATGTGTGTATGATTAGGGTTTTATCATGTCCATGCTATTTCATGCAACATATGTGATTACTTTCAAGAAGCAAAGCATCATCATCGATAATTGTAAATTTGAGGTATACCTTTCCATTATTTATTTCAGTATTTGCAGCTATTCATTCAAGGTTAATTCTTAAACTGGGGTTTGACTTACGCAAACCCATATTCCCTACAATTTCTCCCTTCTTTCCATGTGTAGTAAACAAGTGTGAATTTGTGATTCTTGGGATCGACATTATTCACAGAGATGAACATATTCCCTTTTGGACTGCAAAAAGTGCATAGGACCAAAGTGACAAGCATTTTGGTCCTGAAAAATTAGGACACCCTTTTTGGAACAAATCTGAATACTCACTTATTGCTCAAATATAGGTTCATGGCTCGATCCAATGACCGTAGCTCACTGTTTATGCGTTTTTACTTTAATTTCAGCACATTTGCCTTAATTTCAGCATTTCAATAATTCAACTCAAAAGATGGTATCAATTTCTAATCCAGTGAATCTAATAGGAGTTCTCAACACTATCCTTACTGATTTGAGGCTAGATCTATTGGATTCACCCCTCTTTAATGTAACTAGTCCCTAAGCAAAAATTAGTGGTCTTCTCCCTTCTTGTGTTGGAAACCTTAATTCTTCACCCATTACAGATGCTAGATGAGTTAAACATACATGAAATTCCCTCCTTTCTCTAGCCAAAAATGGCTCCTATATTTTATATGTAGACACCTAAAATTGTCCTAGCCTAATTAAACAAATAATTTTATTTATTTAATTATCTCAGTTTCTTCTATTAATTAAATAAATATTTATTTAATTAAATAATTCACTTAACCTCTTCTTGGCCCCTTTTCTATCCAAATTTTAAAAAATATTTTTATTTATTTGAATTCTTTTTTTCCCCAGATTAAATAAATATTTTATTTATTGAATTTGTGTTTCTCTCCCTCTATTATTTAAATAAGTTCTTTAAATTATTTACTTAATTCATTTAGCTTTTTCCTTCAGTTATCTTAACCAATCCCTTTATTTTATTATTTCCTCTACCTACCCTTCAATCTTAGCCAATCGTCTTTTATCTCACCTCTTAATCCTATCCCTCTGATTTTAAGATGTTCTATATATAATAAGTTCCTTCCTCTTTTTATAATCAATCAATCAAGGAGCATACTTACATTCCACCGAATTGGCTTTAGCCTACATCAAGCTACATCATCACAACTACATCCGCTCATCGTTGAGCTCTTGTGCAAGCATTAAATCTGAGAGAAACCATATCAAAACAAGATCAATAGACATAGGATAAAAATGACAATCAAACCCATGTGAATGTGTGAAGGTATCATTTGAGATATTTTATGTTTTTGCATGTTTGATGGTTCTTCATTGATGTGATGTTGAATTTTATTATAGATCTAGGGTTTAGCGGTTGGAACTAGGGTTTACAAATAGGAATTGAAATTCAACATATACATTTTGGCACACTCTATGGGACTTGGATCTCTATTGAATCTGTATTTTTGTAGGTTTTCCTATCCTTATATTGCTATTTTGTGCAAAACATTTGGAGACTAACCTTTTGTAGCTAGGGTTGAATGACATAAAAAGATTTTAGTCTAAAAAATTAGATTTTCTCATCACTTGTGAGCAATTAATAATTTTATTATTATTTTTCATGAAAAAATAATTTTGGGAGAAAATTAGCAAATTTTTTGAATTTTTTTATATTTTTGGGAAGCTCTTAGAATTATTGAGGGATTTTGTTCTTTATGTTATAATTTTGATGAAACATAATTAGCAAAAAATCAGATCTTTAAAAATCAGGGTTTTGGAAAGATTTGTTCATATCTCTCAAATGACTACTAGTTTTTGCAACAAAAAAATTATTCTAGGTTGGAGATAGTATCAGGAGCTTGCATTAAAAAATTCAAAACTTTTGGAGCATACTTACATTCTACTGAATTGACTTTAGCCTACATCAAGCTGCATTAGCACAACCATATACGTTCACCATTGATCTCTTGTGCAAGAATAAAAACATCTAAGAGCACCATATCAAAACAAGATCAATGGAGATAGGAGAACATTGAAGATCAAACCCATGTGAATGTATGAAGATGTCATTTGATTTATTTTATAATTTTACATGTTTGATGGTTCTTTATTGATGTGTTGTTGAATTTTATTGTAGATCTAGGGTTTAGTGGTTGGAACTAGGGTTTACAATATTAGGGTTCAAATTTAGCATATACACCATCATTTTCTTTTCTTATTTAGTTTTGTCAAGTGGTAGAAATCTTTCTTTGTGGGTAACCCATAAAGGAAAAAACAAATATCCAATCTTTGAGTACAATTAAAAATAACATCAATGATTGATAAGTAGGAGATGACATTTGAGAGAAACAATAGACCACCTTACTTGTTTAGTCTCCTCCTTGATGAGTTTATCAGACATTGGTCTCTTATAGGTTTGTGGTATGTTGCTTAAAGATGAACCATGTTACATATTTTTTGTCATATTTGTGTATAGTTGTTACAGTAGAATGAGGGAAGGGGTCGTGGGAAACAAGGATGTTTGTATGCAATTTTAGGGTTTAATTGCAAGAGGAATGGTTTTGCATTCAGGAGTATGGAGAAGATACAAATTTAGAGAAAGTGTTAGGGTTAGGTTTTTAGGATTTGAGCTAGCAAAGTAACATTATAGAAGAGGTTAAATCAACAATTAAAATGTGGATAAGGAAGCCATATGGTAGATGGATTTCTTTATTAGACTCCATTTCTACAAGGGATGTGGAAATAGGGGCTTTCTAGTTTGACTATGGTAAAAGTAGTCAAGCATAGGATTTCTCCCTAGCCTTCTTCAACATAATCATATGTAGAAATGGTACAATATGAGGTTAATAAGACCTATATTGATTCTATTTTGATGCAACCACAATGAAAGCTCTATTAATTAGCCAATAGGTTATATTATGTGAGGAAATCTTATTGGATTTTCCTCCTGTCTGGCACCAAGAAATTTTTCTCGCAATTTAATTGTCGATTTTCTACAATTCTGCATACCGTAAGTGCGAGGTAGTTAAATGCAAGTTTCTTTTTAACTGGCAAATAATAGACACAATGCTTAAATGAGTAATTCAAACGATGAGGTAAGTTCACCTAACATCTTGACAAAGCAAGTGATTCATCAATCTTGAGTTTAGATCCTTGATTTTCATGCCTACTTTTGAAAAAAAAAAAAATTGGTGTCAAATTCGCACAATTGGGATTGGTGCAAAAGATTTAACCTACGTTAGAATATTTCTACATCGAGTGTTTATAATCGTTGAAAGAAAGGATAGGTGATTTTTGACATGAGACACAAGTTGTTGCCATTTGGAAGGCTCGCATGTTAGACTAGTTTATTTGCTATTTTAAATCCATCATTAATTTCACTAGCGCTAGCTAAGGTAACCATCTATGCATTAAGATTGTTTTCTTCTTTACATACTAAAAAATTATATATGTCATTTTTTTTATTTTTTATTTTTTATTTTATTTTGTGTAGAAAAAATGGAACGTTAAACTATTGTAAAACCAACAAAGATCCAACCACATAAAACCCTAGTTCTATAATTACGAATCCACCATACGCCAATGAAGAACCTAAAACATGTAGATCATCAAAACATGAAAGATTATACCATTCACATGCTTAGTATGGTTTGATCTCCATTGATCTTGTTTGATATGGTTGCTTTTAGATTTTGCATTATGCATAAGAGCTCAACAAAGAACAAATTGTGGTTGTGTAGATGCTTGATTGCTTGATCACATGAAAGATTGATTGATCGCATATAAAGTCATCAGGGTTGATAAGGATGTTCAAGGATCTTCTTATATAGAAGACATCTTAGAAAATGGAGGGATAGGATTAAGAGGTGAAAGGATAAATGGTCGGCTAGGATTAAAAGATAGGTATAGAAAATAATAAAATATTAGAGAGGTGGTTAAAGGATAATATTATGTATGTGCTAAAAATGCATAAATTTAAACCAACCTATAAGGAGATAACAAGTCAAGCCATTGTTGGACTATACAACATCAAATACATGACTAAGAAATAACTCTTAATTAATTGACTTTCATAATAGTGAGGCATCTATGATACATTTTCTAATGATTGTTGATGATGATTATTTGAATTGCTTCTATCTTTAAAATCAATTCAAAAGTTCCAACAAATCAAAATTGACATAATATTAGAAAGAAATAACATGTCAATAATTAAACTATTTGTACATAACATTATATACTAACAAAACATAGAAACAAAAAAATTGCTCTTCCAACAACCTGAGTTGGCCTTATGGTGGAGAAATTGTGCTCTTGAAAGAGAGGTCACAAGTTCAAATCCCACAAAATTTTAATTTAAACATTACACACAAACAAAACACAATATAATAGCAATAATAATTTTCATTATTGTTGTTATTTTTTTTTTTTCAAATATTTTAATGGTTATTATATTATAATGTATAAATATAATTACAAAATAATAAATATGGTATATAAATTGCAATTATATGTTTTTGTTTTTTTTAAATTATTTTTTCTATTATAATAATTATTTTATTATAGTATATAAATAATTGAAATTTATATAAAAAAATTTAAATAAATATAATTATTTTGTTAATAAAAAATAAAAGTCAACAAATTTGTCAATTAAAAAAAAACATTTTCTATATTATTTAAATCATTTTATTTAAATTCAAATTTTGCTTTAAAATTGGTATTAAAATATTATCATATGTAAAAAAAGTTATTAATCAAAATATAATATAAAATAAAAAATAATAATTGAAAAAAAAACTTATAAATTAGATTTTATAATTTTTAAATGCATGTTTTTTTTCTGTTTTAAGAAGGAAAAAGCATTTAATTTCCTTTATTATTACCAGATTATATAATTTTTAAATATAACTTCTTCATTTTTGTATTGAAAGAAAAAAATGCATTTCCTTTATTATTATTATCAAATTTTATGTTTTAAATGGAAAAAAAAATCCTAATCAAAAATAATAATTAAAAAAAACTTATAAATTAGATTTTATAATTTTTAAATACAAGTTTTTTATTTTCAAAGGAAAAAGGCATTTAATTTCTTTTATTTTTATGTGCATCAGGCAAACACGAGCCTCGGAGTTGAACCCGAGACCAATGGGAAGAAAAACCATGGTCCAAGACAACTTTACTACTCATGCGGGTTACAATTAATTCTTTTTATTATTATTAATTATATAATTTTTTAATTTCTTTTTAGATTATATAAATTCAAAATGTAATCTTTTTTTTGTTTTCAAAGGAGAAAAACATTTTCTTTATTGTTATCAAATTTTATAAATTTAAAGTGCAATTTTTTTTGGAAGTAGAGAAAAAAGGAATTTAATTTTCTTAATTAATTGATTATTTTGACCAATCAAAAGTGTTTATTATTTTTGTTTTCAAAATAAACTTCATTTTTATAAAGTTTAGATTTATATTTTTTAACTAAAAAATATTTATCTACATTATGATTGGATGAAAAAATTGGTGTTACAGGAACAAATTTATAGGAATTATAGATTTTATAGACTTTTTTTATTTCTTTATATTTAAAAAATAAATGTCTATTTTAAATAGTTTTTTTTTTTCAATTTTTTATTGATAAACTTGTAAAGAAAGTGATTTTTCTATTTAGAAAACAAGCTCAATTATTGTATGTATTTTTATTCTTTTTGGTGAAAGTGGCAAGCCACTAATATATTATTAATATTAATAAAACTAGTTCAAGGGCTCCTGGAGAAAAGAGCCAGCAAGAAAACCTCCATTCCTAGCCCGAAAATACAAATAACATCATGATAGAAAGGATAAAACATCCCCCGCCCCCCACTGTTATACCCCCTCCCCCCAATTACATGTATGTTAAATAAATACAACAAAACTTGCTACATACGTCAAAAATGTTGATGTTGTTACATTCATGGACTCATGCCAATGTCATAAACATATGTTTTAAACCGCAGCATCCAGCTCTTCACTTATCATCCTTACTAGTCACTTGAGCATCGCACAATTCTTGTTTATCAATTTGTTGTCTCATTTGTCGGATAACTATCTATCTAACTCTACTACCAATAAGGCTATACCGGTTGGGCTACACCAGATAATCTTACACCGGTTAGGCTATATCGGTTGGGATATGTAATGCCTTGCAAGGAACCCTGAAGGAAAACCCACAACAAGGGTGAAACAATTTTTTTTTTTAAAGTATAAACATCATAAGTGCATTTACACAACATGCACGATAACACAAGCGGAAGACTTACACCAGAATTCCTAAAGGGTTACCAACGAAGAATTAACTTCAAGAGTAAATTTCACAACATCATAAATCAACATATGCATCATTAACTCAATGATAACAAGAAGCCAAAGCAAATAAAGATTCATCATAGAAAGATTAAAAGGATACAATATAATTTCCACTTCAATAAGCATTTACTAACATCATCAAGGAAACTGATAAAACATCCAAACATAGGATTACATTGCTCTTCCAATACATAGCTTCTCAATAAACATAAAGGATAGATCTCATCCAATTACAAGGTTACATAAGATCAATATTACAATGATACAATGACCACATAGGTCTACAAATACCAATAATCTTCAAAACATGAGATGAAGCATGAGTCACGAACCACAGCAACACATGTGAAGCCAATCCTCGCATGAAGACACAAATCCAAACATCCGATGGGAAGTGGCACTACCACCCGACCATGTAATTCCCAAATGGAATCACCCCACCGTGCTAGGAGATAGTTGAAGACCCTCAAACAAGAAAAAGCATGACATGGTCGATAAAACAACACGACTCCATGACAGCAAAAGAGACTCCACAATAATCCAGGTGACTCAACATCACAAAAACACAAGTGTCTCGACATCACACACAAGTAAACCTAAAGAGAGAGAGTCATCACATAGCTTGATGGTTACCTCGGTAGGCTCTCATAGGTGCCGGATCTCTATCCTGGTAACCTCTCCTGAACCTCCGGCTCCAACTAAGTCTCATATGGACCCTTCCATCCTTTTGTGAAGACAAGGTGGTCAGTTTGCCATTCTAGGCCTTCTCACTACATTATGAGCCTCAATACAAGCACCCACCTATGTGTGAGGTAAATTATCTTATTAATGTTATGAAACTACCCACCTAATCAATTCATTATATTACCAGTTATTATCTGACTTTTGTTGGGTCATAATACCTACCACTTTGGGTGCAACCCCCAAGCGAAAGCCACTCTCTCAAGGGACACTACACAAGCATGATCACTCCCCGAGGACCCTATGGTGAAGCAGACAACCATAACACCACTATCAGAAACAAGTGGTCAAACAAGGACATACTGACTCTTGACTAACCATAAGGCAAAGACACTACCTAGTTAAGACAACAGAGCCAACATATATCACTTGGTCAAAGGTACCAATACACCACCACAGGATGACTAAACCTCATACCAAAATATCACAATAAACACTTGCAAGGACAGCTAAATACATCAAATCCACACTCAGACAATCTTTGAAAATATCAGCATTATAAACGCTTGCAACATCATTGATTGAAAATAAAATAAAACACTCCTTTCTAGCAGTCACATCTAATCAATTTCCAAATCAATATTCCAAATCTACCCATTTGAATCTCTAATTCATGCCTTAATTTTCTTTGATAAATTTATTAACCACATAATAAAAATTACATGAAAACCACATTACATCACGCAATACCACTTTAAACATTCCATTTATAAAATTTAAGTTCTTAACACAAACCGGTTTGGAGACCTGTGAGGGCTCAAAACCAAGCGGAGGTCAAACCAACCCGCGGTTGTGCTGCTACCGAGACAATAGACACCACTTACCAGTAGTGTTGCTACCACTGGTAACAATGCCACTACCAACCGATAACACTACCACTACCAACCGGTAACACTACCACTACCAACCGGTAACGGTACCACTACCACTACCAACCGGTAACACTACCACTACCAACCAGTAACGGTACCACTACCAACCGGTAAATCTGCCACTACCAATCGGTAACACTACCACTACCAACCGGTAACACTACCACTACCAACCGGTAACGGTACTGCCAACCGGTAGTTCTGCTACCTGCGGGTAGCATACACTACCGACCCACGTGACGAGGCAAGCCCATCACGGGAGTGGTAAAGGCCACAAGAGAGGCACAAGAAACATGCCTCCAAGCATTCTAAAACCCAAAAGACACAAAATAAATAACCACAAAGAACATTTCATTTCCAGAATTATTTCACGGGCACACACATATAGTGCCAATTTCCAAAATTTCAAGGAAGAGCTTACCAGCAAGGTAAATGGTGAAATAAACACACTGGAAAGAATAGCTAGCCAAATCATGACAGAATAGAAACAAGGATGCACCCAGCAAGCCCAATCTAAAATTCTTTCTTTCCAAAGAAGAGGTAAATCAAGAAATTGCTTGCTATGAACAAATAACACATAGTAGAGAAGAAATGAACAAATTCCTTTCCTAAATGCAACCATATGCTTATAGCATCACACAATCAACTATATCAGGCAATCTTTCTTCCATTTCAACATTCCAAGAAGAATCTACAGGAAGAATACATAAATTTCCATACACAGGAAGCAAACTAAAAATTTCAAAAAAACAAACTCAAAACAAGAAGGAAACCTCCAACCTTGAAGCAATTAGCAAGCAAAAGGGATGAAGAAACTCCAGTCTGCATCCAGGTCGAATTTCTAGCTCCTTCAGGTAGTTTTTCCATAATTTTCTCTCCAAAAATTCTCTTCTTCTCCTACCATGAATGCCCAGAATGGATGCCCAAAATATCTTTTAACCCAAGCTTCTAGGTTAAAGTTTTTCATCCCATCAAATTTAAACATTTTAAAACTAAAAGGCAATCAGATTTATTTATTTCCCAAAAAAAATAATTCTTTCCAATGATTAAATTAAAAAGGCCAAATGGAAAAATAAAAAGGAAAACTTTCATTTATTTCTTTTTCCATAAATACTTCCTTCAACATAAGCATTTAACATTTTTAAATGGCTAGGCAATTTATTTATTTCACAAAAATATCAATGCAACTTTACACAATAAATTAAGCCATTTAACCATTTAATCTAGCAATTCATGAATTTAAATAAATCAATAATCACAGAGCATATTAATTAAATGATTACGCCAACACAAGATAGCATCATCCATTTAAATTAAATAACAATTTAAATAAACGGAAACACGCAAAACCAAGATAGATCAAATGACGAGTCTCAAATGACCAAACCAAGGCACTATGACATGCATAACAGCTAGATGGGGGAAACACAACCGGCTGACAACACTCACATGAGTGTAACTATAGTCAAGCTAGGTACAACAACTATCTCCTCCACTCCCATTGGATATATAAGGCATGCTCAGACCTGTGAAACCAGGTGGAGTCAATACCCCGTACCTACAATGTCCTGCACCAAAGAACCACACGTGCATATAGACCTATATATATATATATATATATATATATATATATATATATATACAGATACGGTAAACACATTGATGAAGGAGAATTGTGGCATTCCCTATCTCACCAGTGTGAGTGAAGGAAAATCATCCCCTCGCATCCCAATACACTTGCAAACATGCAACATATAAATAACGCATCGCAATATAAGGGAAAAGTGTCAGTCCATGATAATGATCCACAAAATAACATTAATCATAAGCACTGAATTACTGCATAAATCATACACCATAAATCCAGATAAAGCATGAAATAACATCGCATAATATCCGAATCAAAATACAAAAATGTTCCACAGAACAGTCATTGAAGGAACTCAAAACATACAAAAGAGGCTGATCGAGGAGGGGTACTACATCCTTCCCCCTAAGCCTAGGCTTACTCCTGGAAGCCTAAAACAGATAAGAATAAATCTCTCTCATCTTCGTTGCATCTTCCCAAGTCATAGAGGACTCATCACTGGGGTCCCACAGGACCCTTACTTGCTCGATGGTACGACCCCTGAGGGTCAAATCCCAATGCTGAAGACCGCGCACGGGCTCTATGGAAAGTTTCCCGTCCTCGACCTGCGAAGCGTTCCAATCAAGAACATGGGTCACATCATAATTATAAGGATGAAGAACAAAAACATGAAAGACATCATGGATGTGGGATAGACTCGGCGGCAAGGCAAGATGGTAGGCAACAGGTCCTATCCTCTCAAGGATCTCAAAAGGGCCTACAAAATGAGGTGCCAACTTAGAACCCTTTCCATAATGGATCAGACTCTTCCGTGAATGCACTCTCAAGAACACACGGTCGCCAACCGAAAACTAGCAATCGACTCTATGAGCATCAGCATACTTCTTCTGCCTATCCTAGGAAGCAACCAAATGCCCACGAATCTATTCAACTTGCTGCTCCATCTCATGAAGAAAATTCAGGCCTAAACACACCCTATCCTCCAAACGATCCCAACTCAAAGGAGTATGGCAAGGATGACCATACAATGCCTGGAAGGGCAACATGCCTATAGAGTTGTGATATCCGTTATTATAAGCAAACTCCACAAGGCAAAGATATTCCTCCTAGGGCAACTGTTGATCCATAGCATACATGCGAAGCATGTCCTCCAAGACCTGATTCACATGCTTAGTCTGACCATTGGTCTCTGGGTGATAGGTTGAACTAAAGTTCAACTGGGTCCTCAAAGCATGCTGAAGTGAGGTCCACAAGGCCGATGTAAAGACAGGGTCTCTATCAGAAATGATCCACCTTGGGATCCCATGCAACCTTACCACATCTTGCAAGAAGACTCGTGCCACCACTGCTGCAATGTAAGAAGATCGAATAGGAGCAAAATGAGCAACTTTGGTTAATCTATCAACAATGACCATGATGGCATCATGACACTATGAAGAAACATGAAACCCTACTATGAAATCCACGGAAATGATTTCCCATTTCCAATCCGATATCAAATTCGGTTGTAAAAGCCCTGCAGGGTGCTGATGCTCTGCCTTCACCCGCTAACATTCCAAGCACTTGGACACAAAATCAGCAATGTCACGTTTCATACCAGCCCAATGATATATCTGTTTAAGATCTACATGCATATTCTTGACACCAGGGTGTGCCGAATAACGTGCACGATGGGCCTCAGTCATGATCAAAATGCGAAGACCCTCCAAAGGAGGTACATAGATCCATCCAAGATGTCTAAGAAGACCATCTGACTCAAGAGTATATCCAAAATATTTACCCTCCAATGGTCTTCTAGACTCCACCATGGCTCTAACATCCTGATACCAAGTGTCTTGAGAAAGAACTCCAAGAATTCTCTCACTCAAGCCCACACCAAGGGACAATGCTGCAACCTCATGCCACCTTCGGCTCAAAGCATCGGCCACTATATTCTCTTTCCCCTGAATATAAAGAACCTCAAAATCATACTCGCAAAGGAATTTCATCCATCTTCGCTATCGAGCATTCAAGTTCAACTACGTGAAAATATACTGCAAACTGCAATGATCACTATGTAGCTCAAACTGACGCCCCAATAGGAAATGTCTCCAACGAACCATTGCATGCACTACAGCTACCAACTCCAAGTCATGAACTGGATATTTCAACTTGTGATCCTTGAGTTTGCGAGACTCATAGGCAACCACACGTCCATCCTGCATAAGCACCGCACCTATACCTTCCAAAGAGGCATCTGTGCATACCATGGAATCTTTGGATGGGTCAGGAACTGCCAAAATTGGAGCGCTAACAAGGAGTTCCTTCAAGGTACGAAAAGCCAATTAGCACTGCTCTGACCGAACAAACTTCTTCCCTTTCCTCTAAAGAGAAGTAATCAGATGGCCTAAATAAGAAAAACTTTGAACAAAGCAATGGTAATATCTGGCCAAAACCATGAAACTTCGAACTTCAGAAACATTGGTCGGTGTTGGCCAATCAACAATGGCTTGGATCTTAGAAAGATCCATAGATACACCTTCTCCTGAAACTATATGACCAAGATAGCTCACCTTTGACTGGAAGAAATCACACTTGTCAAATTCGCAAAAAGCTGATTCTCCCTCAAGCACTGCAATACTTGATGCAAGTGACCCTCATGCTCTTCCATGGATCTAGAATAAATCAATATGTCATCTAAGAACACAAGAACAAAGTGGTCAAGGTAGGTGTGAAAAAACCCATTCATAAGACTCATGAATGCTGAAGGCGCATTTGTCAACCCAAATGGCACCACTGTGAACTCATAGTGACCATAACGAGTATGAAATGTTGTCTTATGAATGTCTACATCATGAATGCGCAACTGATGATACCCAGACTTCAGGTCTATCTTAGAGAACACCTTGGCTCCCTTCACCTGATCAAAGAGATCACCAATTCGAGGCAATGGATATCGGTTCCGGATGGTTACCTTATTCAACTATCGATAATCAATGCATAATCGAAGAGAACCATCCTTCTTCTTGACGAAGATAACTAGCCCACCCCAAGGAGAAACACTAGGATGAATGAATCCCTTGGCCAACAACTCCTCAACTTACAACTTCAACTCACTCAACTCCTGAGTAGTCATCCGATATGGTGCTCTTGAAATAGGTTCTGCACCAGGAACCAAATCAATGCAAAAATCTATGTCTCATTTCGGAGGTATATCGGGAATATCCAAAGGAAACACATCCTCAAGAGCAACTGCAAAAAGCTGACACCCTTGACGCATTCACCACCTAAGTTACATAGAGGAAATCATACGTAAGGATATCAATCGCTGAACTCCAACGATCCCCACTCTCCTGCCATGGTCATCTACACACTCTATTGTCTTCTGACGACAGTCTACACGAGCGCTATGAGATGATAGCCAATCCATCCCCAACACAACTCCATAGGACCCCAAAGGAATGACTCAAAGGTCAACTAAAGTGACAAAGGGTCCTAGGTCCAACTCACAACTGGGAACAAAGGCATCTACACACACTCACACACTGGTAGCCAACTCTACTTGCCACCTATCTGCCTGCTTAGCAAACATGAGCCCGCATCGCTCCACAATGGATGAAGAAATAAAAGAATCTGAAGCACCATAATCAAAAAGTATAGAGATAGGGGTACCATGCAACACACATGTGGTCTTAATCACAGTACTCTGATGCTCAACCTGACGGTCATCCACCACTGCAAATACTTTATGAGATCTACCTCCATCCCCCACTGTCGGCTCTGATGCGGCTGGCCTCTGACTAACCGACTGATGCGAATGTCGAGGACACAGAGTAGCCTTGTGGCCAAACTGACCACAAGTGAAACAAGATCCATTGCCAAGTCCTCTACTCCCAGACGGTCCACTAGACTGTTGAAAGCTCTCGCCACTAGGGGCTTGAGATGCTCCCTGAGAAGATTGCCCTGGAATGGTCTGCCTACCCGTCTTCCAAAACCTTCTCTTTCGAACCTGAGAGTTGCCTCATGACTGGCCCTGAGACTGCTTCAGTCTCAGTCTAGGACCTAGTCTAGCTAGCATCTCCTGAAGCATTTGCCGCAGCTCCTCCCTTTCGGGAACCTGCTCTACTGAAGGCGGTTCCTCCTGATGAACCGACTGATCTCTATCCACACTCACATAAGTGGGTGGTGACGAAGGACTATGGTGATCAGAACCTCAAATCCTTCCTCCTCCTCAGCCTCTGGTGCAGCCACCAACGCAGCCACCTCCCTTGGCTTTCCTAGCCATGACCTAAACACTGCACAAGAGAAAAAGATTCAGATCAAAGGCAAAGAAATACACAAGGAAGTCACACCACAAGACCTACGCAAAAAGGTCAAGGAAATGGGCCCACTACAAACCCAGAGTACCCAGTGTTGAAACATGGGCACCGATACCAAATGTAATGCCTCACCAGGAACCCTGAAGGAAAACCCACAACAAGGGTGAAACAATTTTTTTTTTAAATTATAAACATCATAAGTGAATTTACATAACATGCACGATAACACAAGCGAAAGACTTACACCAGAATTCCTTAAGGGTTAGCAACTAACAATTAACGTCAAGAATAAATTTCACAACATCATAAATCCATATATGCATAATTAACTCAATGATCACAAGAAGCCAAAGCAAATAAAGATTCATCATAGAAAGATTAAAAGGATACAATATAATTTCCACTTCAATAAGCATTTACTAACACCATCAAGGAAACTGATAAAACATCCAACCATAGGATTACATTGCTCTTCCAATACATAGCTTCTCAATAAACATAAAGGATAGATCTCATCCAATTACAAGGTTACATAAGATCAATATTACAATGATACAATGACCACATAGGTCTACAAATACCAATAATCTTCAAAACATGAGATGAAGCATGAGTCATGAACCACAGGAACACATGTGAAGCCAATCCTCGCATGAAGGCACAAATCTGAACATCCGATGGGAAGTGGCATTACCACCCGACCATGTAATTCCCAAATGGAATCACCCCACCGTTCTAGGAGATAGCTGAGGACCCTCAAACAAGAAAAAGAATGACATGGTCGATAAAACAACACGACTCCATGACAACATAAGAGA
Organism: Cryptomeria japonica; assembly: GCF_030272615.1. Taxonomy (NCBI): domain Eukaryota; kingdom Viridiplantae; phylum Streptophyta; class Pinopsida; order Cupressales; family Cupressaceae; genus Cryptomeria; species Cryptomeria japonica. Next base: position 212,525,017 of record NC_081414.1, on the reverse strand, counting down.
CTCCACAATAATCCAGGTGACTCAATATCACAAAAACACAAGTGACTCGACATCACACACACGAGTGAGCCTAAAGAGAGAGTGTCATTGCATAGCTTGATGGTTACCTTGGTAGGCTCTCATAGGTCCTAGATCTCTATCCTGGTAACCTCTCCTAAACCTCTGGCTCCAACTAAGTCTCATGCGGACCCTTCTAGCCTTTCATGAAGACAAGGTGGTCGGTTTGTCATTCCAGGCCTCTCACTACATTATGAGCCTCAATACAAGCACCCACCTATGTGTGAGGTATATTCTCTTATTAATGTTATGAAACTACCCACCTAATCAATTCATTAGATTACCAGTTATTATCTAACTTTCATTGGGTCGTAATACCTACCACTTTGGGTGCAACCCCCAAGCGAAAGCCACTATCTCAAGGGACACTACACAAGCATGGTCACTCCCCAAGGACACTATGGTGAAGTAGACAGCCATAACACCACTATCAGAAACAAGTGGTCAAACAAGGACATACTAACTCTTGACTAACCATAAGGCAAAGACACTACATGGTTAAGACAACGAAACCAACATATATCACTTGGTCAAAGGTACCAATACACCACCACAAGATGACTGAACCTCAGACCAAATTATCACAATAAACACTTGCAAGCATAACTAAATACATCAAATCTGCACTCAGACAATCTTTGAAAATATCAGCATCATAAACACTTGCAACATCATTGATTGAAAATAAAATAAAACACTCCTTTCCAGCAGTCACATCTAATCAATTTCCAAATCAATATTCCAAATCTACCCATTTGAATCTCTAATTCATGCCTTAATTTTCATTGATAAATTTATTAACCACATAATAAAAATTACATGAAAATCACATTACATCATGCAATACCACTTTAAACATTCCATTTATAAAATTTAAGTTCTTAACACAAACCGGTTTGGAGACCTGTGAGGGCTCAAAACCAAGCGGGGGTCAAACCAACCCACGGTTGTGCTGCTGCCGTGACAATAGACACCACTTATTAGTAGTGTTGCTACCACTAGTAACACTGCCGCTACCAACCGGTAACACTACCACTACCAACCGGTAATGGTACCACTACCAACCGGTAACACTACCACTACCACTACCAACCACTAATAGTACCACTACCAACTGATAACACTACCACTACCAACTGGTAATGGTACCACTACCAACTGGTAGCAGTACTGCTGACCAGTAGTTCTGCTACCTGAGGGTAGCAGACACTACCGACCCACATGATGAGGCAAGCCCATCACAGGAGCGGTAAAGGCCATAGGAGAGGCACAAGAAACATGCCTCCAAGCATTCTAAAACCCAAAAGACACAAAATCAATAACCACAAGGAACATTCCATTTCCAGAATTATTTCACGGGCACACACATATAGTGCCAATTTCCAAAATTTCAGGGAAGAGTTTACCAGCAAGGTAAATGGTGAAATAAATACATAGGAAATAATAGCTAGCCAAATCATGATAGAATAAAAACAAGGATGCACCCAGCAAGCCCAATCTAAAATTCTTTCTTTCCAAAGAAGAGGTAAATCAAGAAATTGCTTGCTATGAACAAATAACATACAACAGAAAAGAAATGAACAAATTCCTTTCTTGAATGCAACCATATTCTTATAGCATCACGTAATCAACTATATCAGGCAATCTTTCTTCCATTTCAACATTCCAAAAAGAATCTACAGGCAGAATACATAAATTTCCCTACACAGGAAGCAAACTAAAAATTTCAAAAAAACAAATTCAAAACAAGAAGGGAACCTCCAACCTTGAAGCAATTAGCAAGCAAAAGGGATGAAGAAACTCCAGTCTTGCAGCCAGGTTGAATTTCTAGCTCCTTCAGGAAGTTTTTCTAGAATTTTCTCTCCAAAAATTCTCTTCTTCTCCTGTCGTGAATGCCCAGAATGGATGCCCAAAATATCTTTTAACCCAAGCTTCTAGGTTAAAGTTTTTCATCCCATCAAATTTAAATATTTTAAAACTAAAAGGCAATCAGATTTATTTCTTTCCCAAAAATAATAATTCTTTCCAATGATTAAATTAAAAAGGCCAAATGGAAAAATAAAAAGGAAAACTTTCATTTATTTCTTTTTCCATAAATACTTCCTTCAACATAAGCATTTAACCTTTTTAAATGGCTAGGCAATTTATTTATTTCACAAAAATATCAATGCAACTTTACACAATAAATTAAGCCATTTAACCATTTAATCTAACAATTCATCAATTTAATAAATCAATAATCACAGAGCATATTAATTAAATGATTACGCCAACACAAGATAGCATCATCCATTTAAATTAAATAACAATTTAAATAAACGAAAACACGCAAAACCAAGATAGATCAAATGACGAGTCTCAAATGACCAAACCAAGGCACTATGACATGCATAACAGCTAGATGGGGGAAACACAACCGGCTGACAACACTCACATGAGTGTAACTACAGTCAAGCTAGGTACAACAACTATCTCCTCCACTCCCATTGGATATATAAGGCATGCTCAGACCTGCAAAACCAGGTGGAGTCAATACCCCGTACCTACAATGTCCTGCACCAAAGAACCACACGTGCATATAGACCAATATATATATATATATAGACAGACACGGTAAACACATCGATGAAGGAGAATCATGATGCTCCCTATCTCATCAGAGTGAGTGAAGGAAAATCATCCCCTTGCATCCCAATACACTTGCAAACATGCAACATATAAATAACACATCGCAATATAAGGGAAAAGTGTCAGTCCATGATAATGATCCATAAAATAACATTAATCATAAGCATTGAAATACTGCATAAATCATACACCATAAATCCATATAAAGCATGAAATAACATCGCATAATATTCAAATCAAAATACAAAAATGTTCCACGTAACAATCACTGAAGTAACTCAGAACATACAAAAGAGGCTGATCGAGGAGGGGTACTACAAGATACACCGGTTAGACATACACCGGTTAGGCCAAACCGGTTGGGCTATACCGGTTTGGCTATACCAGTTGGGCAACACCAATTGGGCTATACCGGTTGGGCTATACCGGTTGGGATATGTCGGCAACAAAAAATAGGGCACTTAATAATCTGAAAATTGCCCCTTACTCTTTCGAAGAGCACCCGGTCAGAAGGAAGGATTAGCAACACAAAGATGATTGGGATGGAGATGACCTTTGAAGAGCACTATGTATTAAGGCCCATGATATCTAAAACAAAACTGAGCAAAATTTGCACAAACTCAAATGCTATTGCTTGCCTAACCATCTGAATATTCACTAACTATCATCATTCATCAATGCCAAGGAGAGCTAGTATCAAAATTGTAAAACCGGAAGCAAATTTTGGAGACTAGGACTACTATTATTCCATAGGTTGTATGCATGATTCTTAACTAGCTTCATTCAAGCTTAGGTTCTAAAAGTGGAGAATAAGGATTTCTAGATTCAACTATGACGAAGCCGGAATGAATTGAGACAAAGATTGTCTTTCAAGTAAAACTATGTGATTGGTGTTACTTTGCAGCCAAATGTGAACATTTGGACCTGAAATTTCCAGCGGGTTAGGGACATTGTGGTCATGCCCCATGATTGCAAGGAGAGCATGCAACTTTGAGTATATCCTTCTTCTTGTCTCAGAATCAAGAGCTCTGCCCATATTTTAAATTGCTTGTTGAAATGGTCGAATTGAAAGTAAGTCCAGTGAGCACTTAATACTGTCATAAATGATGATAAAGTCATCTCGACTCTATAAGTAATGTCTCGGGAAGAGACCACCAATATTTTCTTTACCATTCTAAGGATCGTATTTTTGAACCATAGAAAGTAATTTATTACCTAGTGTGAACTCAGGTTTCATAGCCTTACTTGCAATACTTTGTAAACTACTCCAAGAGAAGTAAGTCCAAGGCGTTAGACAAGAATATGGAGACCAACTATGATGGAAATATGATTCTTTTCTCCTGTAGGTACAACACTTCTTCACCAATAATTTTCTTCACACATCTTCTGCAATGTTGACACTGAACGTTAAAACCCCGACCAAGCTAAGAGTCGGAAATATGATCATAAAAAAGTGTTTCCCAATCTTCAAACTGCAAGAAAAATCTATAATTTATAGGTTGATAGTCAATAGTTGAAAGGAATTCACTGAAAATTCAAGTCGTCGGAGCCAGAGGAAGACAAAATCGAGCTCAACGAGTGCACTACAAAAAGTTCTTGAGCACAATAATCAAAATTTAAAAGAAGAAAATACACCACTAGAAGTCATCTAGTATGCGCTCAGCCTGCAACACATGAAAGTATACACATGCGAAGTACAAAGTAAAATGAATGTAGTTAATAATTAGATAAAATGGGAGAAAAATCCTCTAATTGTCATGATTAGCAGCCCATTTGAGTGAATGGCAGTATATACTTCTAGCCTTATACTATGACTACCATGCCTTGCCTGTGCAAAAAAGATCTAAGTGATCATTAAAGATTGATGTGCATATATGTAACCTCAGGTTTGTTCATTAATGATTATCTCTTCTAGTTTAGGAAAGTCTGCCAAATTAAGCCCCAATCTAGATGAGTCTAAATTAATGTTATCGCATCCCAAGTTTGCTAAAAAATCCGCTGATTTATTTCCCTCTCTCAAAGTATGAGAAATTAAGTGATCATGAGAGACCATATTTGTTTTAAAATGTATGCTATTTTCCAATTTGACAATGTTTTCTTGATGCAGGCATTAATAATGACACTTGAGTCACCTTTGATATGAATTTTTGAGAGGCCCAATTTTTTGGCTAATGATAAGCCACTCAATAGAGCATATGCTTCTGCAACATTATTTGTGCCAAGGGGAATAGAAGAGGTTTTAAGAGCTATCAACTTTCTTGAATGATCCCTAATGCAAATACCAATACCCGACTTACCCAGGTTACCTCTTGAGGAACCATCAAAATTTATCTTCATATAACCAATGGGTGGTGGCTACCATTTGACATTTTCTCTGTCAATAGATTGATGACTATAATTGTTACAAGCAGGGGGAGATGGAACAACCAATCGATGCCAATTCCTAATCATTGATCCATCCCAAGAAGAGAGGGGGATATTACTCTTAATGTTTTTATGGATGAAGGCATTGGCTACTTCTGATATAGACTTCTCTATTCCATCCAAAGTTCATGAATCGGGGAGGTATTCTGTCTAAAAATTCATTTATTTCTTTCCCACCAGATAGACCAAATTATTATTTTCTCCATATACATGCAAACATTGAAGTGGGAAAAAGCGTCATCCAAGACTAAAACAAATTCCAAAGTGTAAATGGCAGAGGCATTGAAAGATTGAGCTTGTTCAAGATGAAGATCCAACACTGCTACACAAAAGAGCAGTTGAGAAGCAATGGTCAACTGTCTCAATGTCTTCATTGCATAATACACATCGGAAATATTGGGCAATTTGTAGTTTTTCCAACTCATCACTAGTCAATATCTTCCTGTGCAATGCCAGCCATGCAAAACATCCCGCCTTAGGTAACACAACACTATTCCAGCAAAAAAAGAATGCTCTGTGTTTGAGATTTTGGTTTTGAATTTGTTGAACTTCTCTATATCCCATCTTGATTGTGTATGAGCCATCCTTTGAACGAGCCCATATTAACTTGTCCTTATCCTTTGATAAATAGACTACCATGTTCAGAGTGTATCATGGACCGTAGATTTGAGATCTGTAGCTATAGGAAAGTCTGATACTTCTTTGCAGATGACCTTTCCCGAGAAAAGTTCTACTGCATTACCTCTTTCAGATCCTTATTTTGGCTTAAAGGTGGGAGATCATTCCAGGAGTCTTCCCAGAAATGAATGCACTCCCCATTATGCACTTCCTAGGAGACATAGTTAGATATCATCTCCCTAGATGAGATCATGAAATTCCATATTGTTGAACCCTTGGGTGGATCCAGGATTGTAATAATCTTAAGTGGGTCAGGCGAATCAAGATACTTTGCTTGCATAATTTTGCACCACCTTTTTTTGAGGCTGACTATACATTGGCCAAATGAGTTTTCCCCCAAATGCTTTGTTTCTTATTGATAAATCATGCATTCCTATCCCGCCCACATCTTTGGTAAGGGACATGTTTTTTAATGAGATCAAAGGAATCCTTTTTATCATTTGTGTTTCCTTTCGATAGGAAATCTCTTATTAATTTCTCAATTTGTTGGACAACAGGAGGGGGGGCTTTCAATACTAAAATGTAGTAATTAAGAATGGCAGTAAGAACAATGTTAATAAGCAATAACCTTCCTCAAAAAGACAACCACCTATCTTTCCATGCTGAAACCCTACTTTTAATTTTGTCAATGATATTTTTCCAATAATTAGCCTTATTAGAGCCCACAAAGAGAGGAATGTCAAGACAAGTAGAAGGAAGCCCTTCCAATGAGAATCCTAGAATCTTGACAATCCTCTTTGATATCACAACATTAACATTAAATAAAAATATCTTGGATATTTGTGCATTAATCTTTTGACCTGAAATTGAAGTATATAGGTCTAGGTTTGACTTAATTTTCTTATCTTCTTGAAAATTTTCTTTATCAAATAGGAAAGTATCATCTACAAACAAGGAATGAGTGACTAATATGGAGGTGCCCGTTATAGTTGTTCCTTGCCAAAGCCCTTGTTCATGCCTAAGAGAAATTATCCAACTAAATGCTTCTGCCATGATGATGAATAAGGCTGGGGACAATGGATCTCCTTGCCTTACCCCTTGAGAAGATGGAAAAAAACCAGCTAGGACTCCATTTATAATGATCGACAAAAAAGCACCAGAAATGCATGCTTTGATCCACTTGCACCACTTGTCAGCAAATACAAACTTTTGGCGAACTTTGAAAATAAAAGACCATTTAACTTTATCGTAATCTTTCATCATGTCCAACTTGATTACAAAGGCATATGTCTTATGTTCATTAATGGAATGAAGAACTTCATGTGTAACAAGTGCTCCTTCCATAGTCTCTCTCCTTAGTACAAATCCACCCTGTTCTAGGGAGACAATTTTGGTAATTATGTGTTGAAGTCTCAAATAAATGGCCTTTGTAAAAAATTTGTATATTGTGTTGCATAGTGAAATTAGCCTGAAGTCAGCAAATGTCTTAGGTTTCTTGGCCTTAGTAATAATGACAATATTAGTTGCATTAAAATTTTTAAGGATAGAGGCACTTTTTCTTGACTCTTCTAAGGCTGCCAAAAGGTCACGACAGATAAAGTCCCAACATTACTGGAAAAAAAGTGTAGTAAATCCATGAGGTCCCAGGGCTTTATCTGAAGGGAGGGAGAAGACAACCTTTTGCAATTCCAACAGGGTGAATGGAACCATCAATGCTTGGCTATCCTGTGGAGATATGAGGGTAGGAATTGCATCTAATACCTCAAATTCTTTCTCTGCTTGAGGGGGAGGGGAAGGTGGAGGGTCGAGAAGATTTTGGAAAAATCTAACCCCTTCATCTTAGATATCTTGAGCATTTGAGATTACTGCACCCATATTAGAGTCCTGAATGGTGAATATTGTACTTGCCGCTCTCTTATGTTTTGCTGACATATGGAATAATTTTGTATTCTTATCTCCTTCTCTAAGCCACAATTCTCAGGATTTTTGCTTCCAATACTCTTCTTCCCTCTTACATAATTCTTCCCAATCCTCTTTTAACTGCTTTTGCCTTTGAAAGGTTTTTGGATCCAACCCATGTCTAATGATTTGTTCATTCACCTCAACAAGCTCCCTTTCCATAATGCCTTTTTCAGCAAATATGTTTTTGAAAACTTGGGCATTCCATGTTTTAATTTGTGTCTTGAAAAACTACATCTTTTTGAAGAACTGGAACATCTTAGTGCCTTCATAGTATGGAGAGGAGAACCACTATTGCTTTAATAGTGGTTGGAAGTGAGGATAGTGAAACCACATCCTTTCAAATTTAAAGGAAGGTTTATGTCTATGATTTGTTAATTTTGAAGACTTACTAATGTTAAGATAGATTGGAAAATGATCGGAACCTGTATATGGCAAGATTTCTAATGAAAGAGTGAAATCTTGAATCTTCCAACATTGTGACACAAGAAACCTATCCAATCTTTCCGCTCTGAAGAAAATTAGCCCTTCTATTTGTCCACGTATACAAACCATTATGTGGGGCAACATCCTATAATGCATTATCATTAATGAATGTTGAGAAATCCTCCATAATCTTAATAGGTGGAAGTATTCCCCCTTTTTTTTCAGCATGTGATGTTATCGCATTAAAGTCACCACCTAAGACAATGTTGTGATCTGCATATTGTTGTATGACCGCAATTAAAGCAGTCCATGTCCTTCTTTATCTGGTGTAGAGGTTGGCCCATAAATATTAATTAAATAAAATGCAAGATCAAAATTTTAAATTTTTAACAATTGCCACTGCACATCTTGCTTTACCAACTGCAATTTTGTAGTTTTGGGATTCCGTAATGTAATGAGACCCCCAGATGCACCTACTGCCTACACTTGTACTGACAGCCAACCAACCCATTTCCCTACTATTTTTTAATAATTGTCATGAGAAAGTTTTGACTCTTGGAGTAATATAACATCTGCTAGAGAAGAATCAAGTTGCTGCTTGATCCTATGTCTCTTATCAGATGCATCAATACCTCTGACATTCCATGAGATTATCCTCATTGCGGACAAGGAGTATGTATTTTTTATAATTATAAATTTGTAATTTTTTTTTAAATCGTTCTATTTTTTAATAATTTTGAAAATTATATATATATTTAATCTTTTTAATATATACAATATAATTTTATAACATTTAGTAATAAATTTAAATAATTTGCATTTAATCATTAAAAAAATACCTATTGTCACTCTATTATTTATATTTTTAAAGTTATGATTATTAATAGTTATTTTACTAAGATCAGTTATTATTAATATTACATAAATATAATTAAAAATATATAATATTAAACTAATAATTAATAATTAAGTTTAAGATTAATTTTATTATTATAATTGTAATTATATAAAAAATTTAATTAAATTAAGATTATATTCATAAGAAAATTGTATATTTTCACTATAATGTTTATCTTATATTTTAATTATTAATATTATTTTTTTAAATTGAGAGTTATAGTTAATATTACAAAAATATAATTAAAATAATATAATTTTAAAATAACAATAATTCAAAATTATAATTGACAATTAAAACAAATATTTTTATTACAATACTATGAAGGTAAGTACTTGTCAGTCCCACTACGTGGCACTTGTAATTATTAGATTTTTAAATTTAAAATTGTTAAGTTTTTTTTGTTTTGAAAGCAAAATCATATCCAAGGTAATATTTTTTTCTTTCAAAATAGAAATCCTCTATTTAAACATGGTTGGAGTGTATTTGTGGTGCCTTGAAATTTTGGGTGAATGCAAAGGTAACTTTTACTCTTGTGCATTTTCTTTACAGCTCTTTCTCAAAATTTTAAATCTGATTTGTATCTAAATTTGTGATATAAAATTTTCTAATTGCCATAAATTTTAGTGTGTAGTGTAAAGGGATAAAATATCTTAACAAAGATTGTCAATAGCATTTGACCTCTTGAGTTATCAGTGCAATAATCATCTAGGTACACATAATAATATTTGTGTCTTTCCAGTTTCATTTTTTTACTATTTTAGATGGATACCAACTTCAAATTCAATATTTTATCATATTATGCTATGTTGGGTTTTGTGTTTTTGTTGGGTAGTTGTGGTATTCCATGTAATTTCATTATCATATTTTTATGTAAGTTTTTAATACATCAAATATCTCTTACTTTTTAGGGGTTTAATATAAATGTGTAGAATTGAAAATTATGCTCCTTCCCATAATAAAATGTGAGAAATGAAAATATAGCATATTATTTATCTTCTAGATCTGATAAAATTCTCATATGAGAGTTAGTAATCTTGAAAAATATAAATCATTGAAAAACTAAGAAAGAAAAGATAATTAAAATTACAGAAATATAAAAAAAAAATATTATTGAAATTTAAATCAAATATTTGGCCTTTTTTAATACTAGATATAAAAAAAAATTATTAATAGCAAGGACCTAGGTAAAGTCACCAACAATCTTGTAGTGACACCAGTGATAGAATAAAGGCACCTCAAAATGGCATTGTCACATGTTAGAGTACACTAATGAAGGATTGAGCACAAAATTAGCATTGTCAGTTATTAAACAACCGATCAAACTACACTGATGTTGGATTGTATTGTTTGCTTTCTTAGGAGGGTTCGGTTTTTTGACATGTATATTATTTATGGCCTAGAAAGTTCTAGGTCATATGGTTTCAACTTTCTTACTTCTAAACATAAAACTGAACCAAATATAATTTCAACACATATTGTGCTTTCCAAACTAAATGATTTCTTTGAATCCTTAATAAGGGTTTCAATGTTCTCCCAATTGACATCCTATAGGTGGTGGTTGAAATTTAATAGTAATATGCAAGTCACCTCCTAGATTTGTCAAAATTGTAAACTTTAAAATTATATTATAAGGGTTTCAAAATGCAAACTTAAAGTTCAATGCTTGTAGTTGAATTAAAACATGCTTCCATTATAAAGTATAGCCTGTTCTATAAGCTAACCATCAATATTGAGTTAATTGGAATGAATTCAACGGCATCAATTTCCTCATTCAATTGGTTGGGATAGGAACAGGTGTTTATATAAAGTAGCTAGATAGTACCTTTTTATTCATGTCCCTTTGGTTGGGCTTAATTTTCAATTAAGAATAATAGAAGATAGTAATGTTGGTTTCCCTATTGTGGGTTGATGCATTTTTATGAACATTACAATTGCCCTGTTTGGAGTCTGAAGCTAAAAACTTGTGTTTATATTTTGAAGCTTCTACAAGAAAGCAATAGTAACCAGCATGAAACCGTTATCCTAGATTAGCCACAACAAAAAACAAGGTCATCTCTAATCCTCCTCTAAACTAATTTTTCACATAATGATAAAACTTATTCAAAGATTTAACTATACACTTGTCCTTAACCAAATATTTGATAACATGCTTTAATCTTTCCTTTCATTTGTATATATATATTAATATTGTTGCAATGACTGTCACAAATATTAAGAAATGAAAATAATTTCTACTATTAGTTTTAAATGGTCTAAATTTGATTTCCACCAACAATTGAACATAAAGATTGCTAGAATCCTAAATCTAACGTATAGAACAACATGTTACAACCCTCAGTCAAATACCCCATCATGCGAAGGAGCAAATGCTTGGGTGATTATTGGTCCGATGCTCAATTTTTCCTGAATGACAAAACAAGAAATTTTTTAAATTCAAGTTTAGAGTAATTGTTCATGTATACAGTTCATAAAATTAGAGCACTAAATCTATATACATTTATTCTATTATCCATGAAATTTTTTTATAAAGACCATAAGGCAAATTACATGATCATAATTGAATACTTTAGAAAGTGTTACCCTTAGGTCATTATAATTAAAATATATACATATTGTTTTCTTTTAGGAGGCTACTATTGAGAAGCCAAACAGTTCCAAAGCTTTACTATTGGCTTGAGACACACATTTTTTTATTGATCTAGATTTAAGTGACATTTTTGCCACTAAAAAAGAGTAGAATCTTCATAAAATTATCACTATGAGACACACATACATTTTTTATTGAGCAATTGATGATGCTGTCATTGAGAAAAAGCAGGATCTTGATTCTCTTAGCAGTATAAAGTGGGATTGGTGATAAGATATTCCTCTACCAGCTTGAACAAACTGATGTTGTTGGCTTCGATCTCCTCAATTTTGGCTTCATCATGGGGAAAAGCAAGGAGGCTATCATAGTTGCAGGTATAAGTCGCAATGAATCCACCCCCTTCTTTTAGGGTGTATTTTATCTTGTAGCTTACTGACACTGATTTTTTCTCCAACACTCCTTCTACATGTTGAAACCATAAACTATGTTGGCTTCATCAATTAAGTCTATTTTCTCTTTCACATAGATAAAATCATTGTTGGCTACAATAACAATTTCATATAATATTAGCAACAATATCTCTAATTCAATCTAAAAACTGTTCATCTAATCAGGAACAATATCTTTAGATCTTATTATAAGACGTACAGGCAAGGACACCTTAAAGATCTTATCAATGAAAACTATTATTCTTTCTCTATTATATATCTAAGGAAGGTAGGAGAGAGTAGTAGGAATCGATGATAAATTGTTCTTGGTGCTATCACATTTGCATGTGTGTCTATGAGAGCAGTTTACAAACAATTATGCACAGTTTCATGATTGAGATGGGTATCCTTTCATGGTTTTCTATTGATCCAAACTCGCAAGGTAGAAGAAAAAGAAAAGAAAAGGGAAAGAGTTGAGTGGCAAGGAATCTATCAAGAAAATTTTGAGAGGTCGCGCAAGCTAAGGTCAAGTAAATACAATCATTCGGACACAATTTAGTTAAGGCTTTCTGACTATTAGAATCCATAATTGTGGATTTTTTAATCTTGAATCTGTGAAGAGGAAAATATTCACATCTTCATTACTTATGATAGAAGCATGGAAATTATTTTGCATGTTCTGAACCTAAATCTTTGTTTAATTCTTTAGGGATGTAATGGATATGGTCCTTTTAGTTAGTTGGAAATTGATAGAGGATATTTATGTCCATCATCTATTGTTTATATGATAATAGACCAATATATCAAGAAAATTAAAATAATTGTGTGTTTTCATATAATTGTTACGGAATGAAAGAAGAAAAATAAAACCCTTAAATGAGTTTAAAGTAAGATGGTCTCATCATCTCTCTCTTTGATTCAATTCATTCTTCTTTGCATCTATCTTATAACTTTTTAGAGAGACCCTATAAAAGAGATAGACAAGTGCAAGTCATAGCAAGACAAATTGATATTCTCGGTTTCTTGGTCTATAGGAGTTGACACTAGCATTTTGGAATTTCAAAATATAGTAAGATGAATTCATTTTTCACAATTTATGCTTTCGATAATCTTGCTTATGAGGTAATATATCTACTCTTGTTAGCTCTTTATGGGTTGTTCCATATCGGTTACAATCTCTTTTTTTTTGAATTGATGCTTTGTTGGAGTTAAATTTGCTACGATTAGTCTCTAAGCTTCTCAAAGGAGCTATAGTTGTACACTTTTCCCCAATATAATTTTTTGGTTTTTCTATTGAAATAACCTCTTTTGGTGATGTGAGATTTATTGGGGAGATGTTTGGTAATGCTTGGTGAATGTTCTTATTATTTTTTATTTTGTTAAAGGAGCTCTGAGTTTGATGAGGAGCTTGCGAATTTGACTCGGGTACAAGAAATATTGATTGCACATGTCAACCCAATACTACAAGTAACACATGCAATAGGTGGCCAATATAAATACAAAGGACACATGATAGGTTTCCCACAAAATGAACATGTTTCAAAAAAAAATCCACATACAATAAATAATTTGCCAATCATTATTGTTCGAAGAAGGGATCAACGTGACACCAATTATAACTTTACAATCAATAGAGATCGTGTGTATAAAGTGCTTAAGTACAAAGTAGACCATGACAAGTTTTACTCTAATGTTAGAATTGATGAAAATGCTTTGGACAATCTATTAAGAAATTGTGATGAAAATGTTTTTAACAAATTGAAGATGGTGCACATGGAATTTGATTATGATGCAAATGGAATGATATTTGTGGGTCCAATGATGGACATAAATGAAACTAATATAATTGACCACACAACATCAATGGCTTCCAAACTTCCTAATGCTCAAAGAGATGGAATTGATTCATGCATGGGTTAATAATTGTGATGCAAGTCCAACAGCATTAATTGATTGGATAGGGATTGTTGCATCTCCTATTAATGAGTATGTCACGTTAGGATTAATTGATATGACATTCTCGACATTATTTCCTAGTCGAAGTTGTAACTAGTTAGAACCCCGAATGAGGCGAGTGCATCTACATGAATTTGTAAAGCATCTATTGCAATATAGGGACCATCATTTTGGTCGACATCCAAGATTAAGATATTTTACATGATGAATATGATAATGAGACACTGTGCACAAAATTCATCAGCTATATTTGTGAAAAGAATTTTTCAAGACATACCAATCACCATTAATGAGTTATGTCAGCATATGGAAAATACACTACAATCCCATCTAGTTGATAGACTAATGCGATTTGGAACCAAATTGAGGGTTACAAGGTCATATTGGACAAAATATCATGCAAAATTGGCAATCGTGCTTCATCAAATAAGCTCTCCTACAATATCTTCACATTGATTGTTGCAAATATGTATTGACTTGATTTGCATGCATTAATGCCAAGAACAACACCAAGTAATCTGCAAGAAGCTCAAATTTGGCAAAAACAAAATGCCATAGACTATCCTCATATAATCGCACACTACATGCACTTAAGACATTCAATATTTAGAAAATAAATTCTAGAAAAAGGAATGAATATAAAAGATTATTGGATTAGATATGAGTGGCAACATAGGGGGTTACCACATGTGCATGGGTTCATCTGGATGAATGAAGCACCAAATATGGACAGCATTGATTAGTTAAATGAGGAATAATGAAAAAATGCTGAAAGATATTTTCATTCCATTGTTCATGCATGGAATCACAAATAAGATATGCATAAAAAAAATATACAAGCATGTACACAAAAATTCAAACATATATATCTGATATATCACATAAAATTCTTATACTTCATAATATAACTAACACACACGTTGGTATTTCCTATTGTAGTCATTCCAATTTTTCCTTCAACATCCATGTCTAAAAAATGCAACACAACTTGCATAGATAGATATTAAACATGACTTTGAAGAGATACTAAATTGTGTAGAATGACACATAGTTTATAGGGAGGGTGCATGCCTACGAAAAAAGGGAGGAAGAATGGTTTGCAGGTAAGTACTTCATTATAAAAAATATTAGCACAATGTTTAAATATATAAAAAATTATGCAAATTAATTAAATATATGAGTTCATATTCATTACAGGTATAATGCTCCTTGGCCAGTGAATCTGGGCAGATCCAGATTATATGAAGATACAGAAATAGGAGAAAAAAAAATTGAACCAGCAAGAAATGATCAAAGATTGAATACACATAATCATTGTAATTGAGGAGAGAAAATATAGATTGGCAACATGTTCTTTCCAAACATGTAGTAGTCAAATATATTACAAAGTATGCAACAAAAGAAAAGAAAATCTTAGAAACATACAACCAAATGTCGATGCACCTATCAAACAAGGAAAATCCTAATGATTTGATTGCACGAGCATATAGAAGACTTCTAACAAAGACAATGTTGGCAACAATGCAACAAACTAATAGGGGGGTGAATCAATTTGCACAAAAACTTACTGCAACTTAAACCACAAATCAGATCTGATAATGAAATAACACCACATCAATAACACATAAAACACCAAGATTTTTGATGTGGAAAACTCGATTAAGGGAAAAACCATGGTGGGAACCTACCCACAATGAGATAATACCTTGTTAAGAGTAAATGTAAATATTACAATGGGGAATGCACATGCATTCAAGCACACTACCTAGAGCTCACTACTCAAATAAGAAACCCGGAAAGGCTACAACCTTTAAGTAAGGCTCACTGCCTTACAGGAAGTCTCGCTGACTTACAAAATTATTTGGACAACAATCCAGATTACATGAACTATGATAATAGCATCTCCATATGCCTAAGTATAGTTCTGATTAAGCACACGGTCCTCTCTGCAACACTTCTCTTCTCTCCTTCACACTTTCAAAGGATCAAATCACTTGTTTGCACATACAACTTGATCATACACACTCTCAAAGATTGCAGACATATATCCTACATGATTATTAAATTTATTTATATAAGTTATCAACCTATATTTCAAGGTCAGCTAAACCCTCAATACAAATAACAAACTCGCACACTACACCAATACATGAGGACTAAAACAATGTCGACTAAGACATAGTTTGGACCCAAATCAATACTGCAAACATGCAACACCTCCAAGAAATACGCCTTGATCATCTGCAACACACTACAACCACCAAGAATGTCGCATAACACAAAGATCATCACCGAGCATAAAAAATGTTCAATAATACACATAATAATCAATTCGGACCACCAATATGCATAGAACATGATCTAGAGATATTCACAAGAAACGTGAATTGCACCACAACAACTGCAACAACTCAGATTACAAGAATCGTCATTATCACTCTACTGGAGCTCAAGAACACCATCATAACTGACTGTCAACCTGAAAGATTTACTTGTGGATTTCCAAATCATGAGCTAATCGAACTGAGGACACACATCAACATCTAGAACACATCCCACACATCTGCAACAAAAGATATAGCAATTCCATAGAAATACGAAGCACAAACCAGAATACCAAATAACACGAACAACTAAATAAAATCCTCAATATCAGATCTCATAACTCGATCAAAAAATCATGCGGACCTCTGCAAATGGGAATGAACCATCTACATATAATATACCAAAAATCCTTTAAACTGCATCAGCTCATCTGCAAAACCAACTCATTTAATTAAACTACAACACTGGAATACACAGAAGAATATGTTGACATCAATGACAACACATTATTCCAGCAAACTTCTCAGCAACATCCAACAATCTCCCCCTTTGGCATTGATGGCAACATATGAATCTGAAAAAAAATCAATGCAAAGAAAGAAATCGACTCACAACAATCTCCCTTAAAATCACAAGGATCATCTCCCCCAAAAAACTCAAAATGCTTCAATTTTTTTCACATGCTCTTCTCTCCCCCTTTGACATCAATGACAAAGTCTAAAAAAAGAGGATTCGCTCCCCAAAAATCTATACATCTAAACCATCAACACCAACACTGACTACTCTCCCTGAGTACTAGCCTCACTCATTAATCTGGATCACAAAATATATTTGTGTAGTTCACCAAACTGATGCAAATCCATGCATCTTAGTTCTCACTAGGAGGGGTAATCACCCCTAACTTCTCTCTAAGATACTCAAAAGTATCTTAGGCAAAGGCTTCATAAAGAATCTGCAATTTGTTCATTTGTAGATACATACCCCAGTCTAACTTCTTTCTCATTCACCTTCTCTCTCAAGAAATGAAACTTGATTGATATATGCTTTGTTTTGGAATGCAACACCGAATTCTTTGAAATATTGATAGCATTTGAATTATCACACTATATAGCAATAGGATCATCATAAATAACTCCTATATCCTTCAACATCTACTTCATCCAGATTACCTGAGTACAATTGCTTGCAACAACAATGTATTTAGCCTCTACAGTAGATAAGGAAATAGCATTCTGCTTCTTACTTGCCCAAGAGACCAACTTCTTACCCAAAAATAATGCACCACCTCTAGTACTCTTTCGGTCATCAACATCACCTGTCCAATCAACATCTGTAAAAGCACTCAAAGTAAACTCACCATTCTTAGAATACCACAAACCAAAACCAGTTGTCCCTTTCAAATATCTAAATATCCTTTTTATAGTAGTAACATGAGATTCCTTTGGATCAGCTTGAAATCTAGCAACAAGACACACAACATTCATTATGTCAGGTCTAGTTTGAGTCAAATGGAACAAACCACCAATCATAGATATATATCTGGTTTGATTAGCTTTCAGTGAATCATCATCTTTTTCCAACTTACATCAAGACACCATAGGTGTACCAACAGGTTTAGAGTCTTCAAAACTAAATTTCTTCAACAATTCCTTCACATACTTGGACTGAGATATGAAAATACCTTTATCCAACTAAGTAATTTTCAATCCCAAAAAGAATTTCATTTCACCAATAATAGACATTGCAAATTCATTTTGCATCTCTTCAAAAAATTTCTTACTTAGGCAATCATTTCCTCCAAAGATAATGTCATCAACAAAAATTTCAACAATAAAAATGTTATTTTGATCAATCTTGAAATAAAAATTACTATCAGCAATACCTCTATTGAATCATGTTGGTTAACAGATTAGCCCTTTCTTGATTTTATGGTAAATCACTCATGTATGCCAAGTCAATGTAGTTGTTTTGATCTAAAATCACTTGGATAAAGAAATATATCCAATCCTCCCAAAAGAAGGCATGTTGACTACCTTTAACCTTATGCAACAGAATCAAAATGTCCCTAGCCTCCTTTATCATATGTTCCCGAGTTAAAGGTTTCAAAAGCCTAGAACCTCCCTTTTGAAATTTTAACAACCAATTCCTAGCTATAACACTCTTGTATTGGGATTTATTCTCACTAAAATAGTTGTAGCAAGTGGTGATGGTCTTGTTTTCATAGGCTTCTCGGGTAGTAATTTTAAACACAACCATAAGGGTTTCTCCTTCAACATTCAACAATACCCCACCATTGGCATCCCTAATGCACCTGTCAGCAACATCATACCAGTTCATACATTCCAAGACTAATTATAGACATTGTAGAGTAGGTGGGAAAACAACAGCTTCTATAAGACCACTATCTATAATCCTCATTTTGGGAGGTACAGGCCTCATTTTAAAACTGTAGCTACTTCAACAATAAACTACGACAAACAAATAAACCCAGAACCACCACAACAAGAAATTGAAGAAATCTTCTTTTCTATATGTGAAATGAAAGAAATGGCGAAGACTGAACTCACCTGTCATAAATTGTGCCACTTCCGACCTTGAGAAACAGATAATTACCTTTCCTTCACTGAATTGTTTGTTTTCTAAATTTGTCTTTTCAAACAAGTTTTAAAATACTTTATTATGATTAGCATGAAATTCAGCGACACCATCCCACACTGTTTATGTGTGCGAGATAACTTTGAAAAGATCATTTCTTATGCATGCATTAATTACACATTACTTTGGCGAGATTACCTATCAAAGTAATGATTACTTTCCATTTTGAAAAGTTACGACCTGCTCTAAAAAATGCTTCACGTGCTCATAATATTCCATCTCAGAACAATGATATCTGCCTTCTTACATCCGTTTTGCTTGATATTTGAGTGTGGCGGCTGAAAACATCGAACCATGGAACCGTTGAACCATAAAGGTTCACTAGTTCAAGCTTTAATTCAAAAAGCACAAGGACTAAGACATTCGGACCCAACAAACTTGACCAACTATTGACCACGTTGAACCATTGTACATATGAACCTTTGAACTTAACCAATCGGTTCAACAAAGAAAATGTTCGACCTTTAATTACATGACTTATAAAATAGGGTCGAAAGACAAAAATGATTTAGACTACGACCACAGGAAAAATTTCAAGATGATAAAACAGTCTGCAAGAAAAAAAAAACTTACATAGGGGATTAAATGTGGAATACGGGAGTAACAATTGGCTCTGACTAGGGACCAGGACCGTGAGGGACTAAGGAATGAACCTAGCATCTCTGGTTTCACAGACTAACTGACAAAACAAAAGATAAGCAACAACAACCTCTACCAAAAAAACAACACAGTAAAATTCTATGTACAAAGAAGGAGGACATATGTTTGCAACTGATAAAGCTTTAAATCTTGCCCATTATAGGATACGGGCAGGGCAGTTGCATATGTTGGCATTTGACTGAATCGGTAAAGATTGTTGTTGTTATGCAACCGGTATATGATTAGTTAGTGATTCTGATGAAGAGATTGAGATTCATGTTTGATGACTAAGTTTTGTGTCGTCATTGATGGCAATAATGTTTTTGTAGTCATTTAAGTCTTAGAAGCCAACCGGTAAGTGTTAACCGGTACAAAAGACAGTTTTATAGAGAACCAGTAATTAGGATCTCAACCGGTAAACTGAGACAGAGTTGCATTTTGACAAATGGTACAGGCAATTCATGAAGAGTTGGATGATGCAGTTTCACAGTGATGATGGTGATAGCTATTTGGAGATATGTTCACAACCGCAATGGCAGATTCAACTGGATGAGAAAAATTTGATTTATAGAACAGACAAATTGATAGAACACTTAACCGGTAGTAATTTAGTCACTTAAATCGGTAACACGACACAAGTTTTAATTTGTTATGTCGGTGGCCAACATATGTAAAGCATACGATGTAAGTTTGTCTAGATTCATTGAACATATGAAACTGTTCCAAGGTTGAGGCCGACTAAATGTAAATGTTTATTAAAAGTGTGATGAGGTATAAAGTTGGTATGTATGTGAAGAGAGATTTCATGAGAAAATATTGTGAATGTGATTGTGCGGTGTTTAGGGAAGTTCTATAATGAAGTGTTGTTGATGTTTTAAGGATCAAATGTGGATCTTATCAGACACAGAAGGTGTTACCTGAAGATCTTATCACTATTGTTTTCCTAACAATTTGCAGCAGCAAAATCCCTTAATTGGGTAGGTCCTAACAGGCCTTAAATCTGTAAATCCCCTAACAGGATAGCTCTGAATCAAAGTCTCAAATCCTCTTGTGAGGTTGATCTTAACATTTTATTGCTCCTAACAGGGCTTATCATTAAAATCCCCTAACCGGTTGACTCTTAACCGAGTCTACTCCTAATAGGGCATAGTTGTAAGACCTTAACCGATCAAGATTTCTATTCTGCAGATAGTGAATCTTGTGGATACTAACTCCCACCGTGGTTTTTCCCTTTTTGGTTTTCCACGTATAATCTCTTGTGTTATGTGGAATTTGTTTTATTGGCCATTTGCTTATGTGGTGATATTTCTCATATGCTTGATAACTTTTAAGTTGTTAAAGTTGGTGATCAGATTTATATTATTTTTGCTTGCACTGATTCACCCCCCCCCCTCTGTGCCTTATAAGTTCATCACCATCAGGATATTAAAGTTTAAATGAGTTAGGGCCCAATACCTGAATAATCACGAATGGTCCCTTCCAAAGAGAATCGAACTTTCAATGTGCCCCATTTGGTTCTCTGTGTCTATCCCAAAGTAAGAACTGATCCCCTATCATGAACTTTCGTGGTCGAGTTCTATGATCAAAAAAATTCTTTACTCTAGCTTTATCTGTAGTGATATGATCAACCAACTCCTACCTTTCTTCCTCAATTTTTGAAAGATACATAATTCATTTCTCCAGAGCGTTTTGAAAAACTTCATTTTCAATCACCTTCTGCAATCTGGCTGCTGACAATTCCAGAGGCAAAGACAACTGAGATTCAACCTCGTATACCAATTCAAATGGTGTCATACCTATGGCCCTTTTTGGTGAGGTCCTATCTACCCATAATGCTTCATATATCCTTCTATGCCAATCCTTTGTATTCTTTGTCACCAATGTTCACATTATAGAGATCAAATTCTTATTACTTGATTCTGCCTAGCCATTTCCCTGCGGATAGTAATCTGAAGAATGGGAAAAAAGAACACCATGATCATAACAAAACATGCTCAATTATTCTAAGGAAAAATTCGAGGCATTTTCAATTACAATTTTCCAAGGTACACCAAACCTAGTCAGGATGTTTTCCTTAAGGAAGTTACAAACAATTTCTGAAGTAGTCTTTCTAACAAGAATTGCATCCACCCATTTTGTAAAATAATATGTGGTTGTGAGAATATGAGTGTAACCAACACTTGATGGGGGGTTCAATTGGCCAATAAAATCTAAACCCCATTTCTTAAAGGGTTCATCTATGACCATCAGTCTTAACAGTAATGTAGCTAACTGGGGCTTCCCTGAGAACAACTTACATTTTTCACAACCTGCTACCCATCTATATGCATCTTTAAACATACCCGGCCAGTAGTAACAACTCCTGAGAATCTTAAAGGGTGTTATTGTTGATGAATAATGTCCTCCACATGCTTCACTATGGAAAGCTTTTAGAAGCTTTTCCTACTACTCCTTGTCAACACACCTTAGGAATGCTCTATCCAGGCCTTTCTTATACAATATATCATCAACAATCACATATTTGGCTTCCTTTAATCTAACATTTCTCTTATCTTTAAGAGTTAAATGATCGGGACATTCTCCATATGTCAAGAAATGAGCCACGTCTATGAACCATTCATCTTGCAAACTAACAAATAGAGTCAGTGGTAATTCTTCTTTTTCATCTTTATTTTCAGCTATCAAATGACATAATCCTTGCCCCTGGACTAATTTGGTTGGCTTAATATCTAGGTCAAATTATTGAAGTTTTGAAACCCGGGCTGCTCTATTGTTTATCCCCACCTCTTGCTGGGTCAAGATACTTTTCACCATAGGATTTGGCACAAAAACAATTGAATGAGAATGTAGAATATAATACATGAAGTGCTTGATAGCTTTAACAACTGCAAAGGCCTGCTTCTCAACTAATGAGTAATTGAATTCGTGTTTCTTGAGTGGGATGCTCATGAACCCAATAGGGACTTCTTCATTCAACTCATTCTTCTGCAAAAGAATGTCATACATTGTGTGTTCTGAGGCATAGCAATACATAATAAAATCCTTTTTGAAATCAGGATTAATTAGAGTCTGATCCCGAGAAATTGCCTCATTTACCTCTTCAAAAGCTTTCTTTTCTTCTTCTTTCCATTTGAAAATTTGTTTTTCACTCATCATACCTACAATGTTTTTGGTGACTTCGACAAAATCTGGCACAAATCTCCTGAGAAAACTCACCTGTCCAAAGAATGATTTTACACCACTTATGTTTGACAGAAAACTCAAGTGTTGAATATCTTTTACCCAATCATGATCAATTCTAATTTCATCTTGGGAGACTATATGCCCTAGTAGCTTTCCCTTTGTAACACAGAAAACTAATTTTTTTGGATTCAAAAAGATGCCATGATCTCTACACCTTTGCAGCACAGTCTCCAAATCTCTTAGGTGTTTTCTCCTCCTCTTAGAAAATACTATCAAATCATCTAGATAGATAACTATAGTCTTACCTATGACGTGACCAAATGAGAGGTTCATTGCCCTTTGGAAAGTTGCCCTAGTGTTTATTAGGCCAAATGGCATGTGCTTATAGGCAAAAGTTCCCCAAGGCATGGTGAAGGTTGTTTTGTGTTGGTCTGCTTTCACCACGCTTATCTGGTTGTAGCCAAAAAAACCATCGAGCATAGACATCATTTCTGATCCAGCAATGGTTTGAAGAATATGATCCATTATCGATAACGGGTAATTTTCTTTTAAACTAGTCTGGTTCAAGTTCTGGAAATCCACACAAATCCTTATCTCTCCATTTTTCTTGCGAGTTGGGACAATGTTTGCCACCCAGGTTGAATGATGAAAAGTATAGATAATCCTTGCTTGGAGCATCTTATCTATTTCTTTGAAAATTGCATCTGCAACCTTGGGATTATAATTTCTTAACTTCTTCCTAAAAGGAGCCACTCCAGGTTTGAGAGGAATATGATGTTGAAACTGGCCACTTCTAAAATCCTTCAAACCCTCATAAGACCACACAAAAACATCGAGGATTTCTAAAAAAATTTAATGAACAAATGTCTTTCCTTTGGGGTACAACACTTTCCTAAATTAAAAAACTTTGGGTTAGTTTCATCCCCTATATTTACCTTTTCATACTCTCCTGAGTTACTGGTGTATATGGTGAAAATGGATGCAATAATAACAATATTGAAAGGCTAAATGAATTCAACCACAAAACCCTAGCCTAACAACAACAAAGATCCACTATAACATATGAAGATTACCTAAGACAATGCAAATCAAATGAAATCACAAAGATTATACCATCACATGTCCAATAGGGTTTTGATCTCCATTCTTCCTATCTCCATTGATCTTGCTTGATATATTTGCTCTCAGATTTTATATGCACAAGAGCTCAACAAAGAACGAAATGTGGTTGCTAGTAGGATCGTAGTGTAGTCAATTGCATAAAAGATGATTAGCATGAATGATTAGGATGATTGATTAGAATGCATATAATGATTAGGGTTTGATAATGAAGGAAGCATCTCCTTATATAGAAGACACTATATGAAATGGAGGGATAAGATTGAGAGGTGTAAAAGGTCGGCTATGATTAGAGGGTAGGTAAAAGAAATAATAAAATAATGAAAGGGGTAGGTAGTGTATGAATTAAGAGATGAATGACATGTGTCATAGGTAGAAAAGGCTAATGAATTAATTAAATAAATAAAGATTTATTTAATTAATAGAAGAAGTAGGATAATTAAATAAATAAGAATATTTATTTAATTTAGGAAAAGGATAATTTAAATAAATAAATGTATTTATTTAAATGAGAAATAAGGCTAGAAGAGGATAAATGAATTAATTAAATAAATAAGGATTTATTTAATTAAATAGAAGAATTAGGCTTAGATAATTAAATAAATAAAATATTTATTTAATTAGACATGACAATTTTAGGTGTCTACATTTTGCCCCTCTTTGAGACAATGCAACTTGTCGCGTTGTTTCAAAGAAGATAAGATGAACTGATACAGAGTTGCCCCGGAATGGGAATGATATGCCCCCTCGAGAGATTGGATGAAAATGTCTGAAAAGATTGCAGACAATCTGTCGATAAGAAAGACAAGATAGAATGGATTGACTGGATAAAGTGACAAAGTCACGGGATAATGAAGACTGACTCGGAAAATGAAGGCAAGGGCTAGGGTAGGCTATAAGATAGACCACGGGGGAAAATACATCCTCATTGTCATCTACACATTCACAAGAGCATATTGCAGAGCAAAAATAGAGCAGGAGCAGTCAGTAGCGATGGCTTTCACTCATAGATTCGACCGCATTCACTGATTCCAGAGGCCAACAAAGGCAGGAGAGCTGGTAAGTACTGCCAAACCTCCTCGTACTTTGACGCATTTAATTTTGTCATTAATGCATGTCGAATAGGGTAATAAATGCACTTAGACTAGGGTCCAAAAAGTGTCAAAAAACATCCAGGCACGTCTGTGTAGAGCATAGGCATGTCTGTGTTTTTCAGGCACGTCTATGCAGTCTTTGAGCACGTTTATGTCATGTAAGCGCGTTTGCGTTTGAAAAGTATGAATTTGCATCTTCTAGGTCAAATCGGCAGTTCTGTGATGAACATATGATGTCGATTGGATAAGCTGCTGAGGGGATACACTCAAGCAGGTCCTCTAGGAAGACTAGGATAGATCAAGGCACTTTGTGATGAACAGTGAGTACCAAGATAGAGTACTTTGTGATGAACAGGGAGTACTGAAATATGAGCAGCACTTTGTGATGAACAAGGAGTGCAAATGTGAGTAACACTTTGTGATGAACAGGGAGTGTCACACACGTAGTACTTTGTGATGAGCAGTGAGTACCACTAGGATAAATAGCAACACTTTGTGATGAACAGTGAGTGTCACTAGGGTAGATAGCCATATGCATTTAGATAGCGAGTAGCATTTTGTGATAAACAGTGAATGCCACTATAACTGACATGATTGAGTTGTTTGACTGCAGGAGTATTTGTCGATGCTAGAGTCACGGGAGAGATTCCTGTCGATGCAGAGGTTGCGACCTGAGTTGTCGCTTGAGGACAGAGCTGCCATCGAGGAGATGGGTTTGAGACATGTGCTGTATGTGCCTGATTTTTGGGCAAACATGGGTTTACTGACTGCGCTGGCTGAGAGATGGCACTTTGAGACGTGCATGTTTCATCTGCCGATGGGTGAGATGACAGTCACCCTGGAGGATGTATATAGGATTATGTGGATACCGATTGATGGGGAGCTGATTCCATATGATCGAGACAGAGACAGGGATGCCCTTAGATGAGTGTTCTAGGATCCAAGACTGGAGATGAGGGTGGGACACATGGCATGGGATACCATGACATGGATAGGATTAGCACTACCAATAGTGTTGATAGGAGTGATCAGTGAGTTCCTCTGTATCAATTTTGTACCATTTTGTATAATGATGTAGACACCTACGGGTGATTGTAGCCATATGATTTTGACATCATTGTATCATGACACTTTATATATATATATGAGATGATGCATCTTTGCGGCAGCTATATGCATGTGTACCTATGTGATGAGATGTTCTTATGTGATGCTTACGATATGGATGCAAATATGTATATGATGCAATGCAATATATATATTTTTTGTTATTTTATGTTTTATATGTGTATGCATGATGCAAATGTGAATTTAAGTAATGCAGATGAATATGATAATGCAAATGTAAATTGTGCTAATAGGTGTTGTGTGCAGGATGTGATGCAGTTGTGATATCTATATGTATGTATGAAATGCTTATATGTGGTAATGTAGGTGCAGCTACATGAAATGCAAATGTTTTTGGTGTGTCATTATACTCAGTCATGTGATAGTAGGCTACATGAACTCGAAAAGGACAATGGAAGTCAATCAAGAAAGGGGGATGGAAGACAGAAGATATGAAAGTGAAAGAGCTTCTTGTGCGTTATCATCATTGAGCTTTATTATGGCAAGTAGGTTATGACAATCGAGGCATATGTTCGACCTAGAAAGTCATTGTACCTGTTTGCATGGAGATAAGACAGTCACAAACAAGGAATGCCCCAATTCACACTAGACTCACAGTGTCCTCATATCCTTGGACAAGTCATAGCATTACTAAGAGACAATCCACAGACAGCAAATACAAATAGGTGACGATACCCCATCTTCGCCTTTCTAGTCAAAGACATCCTGGAGATAGAATCTCTAGTCAAAGACATCCTAGAAAAGCTAAAAGACATGTCACCAGAAAGATAAAATCAAAAGAAAACCAAGACTCGACACCAACACCCACTGTAGTCCTCAAGTTTAGTGTCCCTTATCACCTGTATAAGTCTTATTTGATTGTGGTCACAATGTTTACTTTCACAAAAAGGATAGATAGCACTGAACCATAATGTTGTCTGAGTCTGTTGAAAGATTTGATTTGTTGAAGCCCATTGTTGCTGTTGTGTCTCATCTAAAACTGATTGAATCCATGAAACTGATACTTTATTGTGGAGAAGATGAAACTTTATTGCGGATCTGTGATGCAAATGTTGCTTTATTGCGAATTGTGCGCGGATAAACTGAAGGAAGCTAGAAGAAATTGTACTCCTCGAAACATGTGATGTTCTCAGTTCCACACCCATTACTAGACGTAGGATTTTGCCTTAGCCACAGATAGGATCTGATTTATTATGGATGGAAAGGGATGAAAAGGAATGTTTATTATGAATGGCTAACCAATCTTGGGTAGATCAATAACAAGCCATGATGGGAATGGGTAAGTTTATTATGGATGAATTGGTCGTGAGTGTGTGCAAAGTGAAAAGATGAAAGAGAATCCTGAAAGAGGGAGGAGCAATGTCTCTACACATGGCGCTGGTGACCCAATTTTCACCATGGTACTTGCCCAGGGCGCCACCGAAGTGGTTTTCACCGTTGGACGAAATTATTTCTCTTTACTTTTTTGATTTTTCAATGTTTTTTGTGTCACAAGGCGCCTGTTTGCTAGGTTTTCACCAAGTAACAATTTTTTTTGTTTTATAATTTTTTTTGTATTTTTGAAATTTTTGATTTTTTTGTATATTAAAATTTTTTTTGATTTTTTTTTGTATTTTTGAAATTAGGATATTCCAAAGAGCTATGTGTAGAACCTGCGAAGGTGCATGTTGTTGATAGGATCCTCCAAAGGTTCACCCTCTGTAGTTGAGAGCTGATATGCCCTAGATCCATATATTGTTGTAATGATGTAAGGACCAAGCTAGTTTGGTTTGAACTTGCCCTTCTTCTCTCTGTCTTGCTGATTTTTAGGATTTTCTCTAAGAACCAAGTCACCTACCTCAAATGTGTGAGGCTTGACTTTGTGATTGTAACTACATTGTTCCTTGACTGAATGATGTGTAGCTTGAGTGACTGTCTTCCTTGATAAAGGAACTGAGCTAGAATTACTAGTGTGTGGACTACGTAGGCCCATATGTGTGTCACCTAAAGAAGTTTGGGCATCCCTGATAACAAAGTCCTTCAAGGAAGCTCCATTAAAGGTCCATGATGTATTGCTAGAAGGGAATGGATGTGTGGAACAAGTGGAAGAGTTATGAAGGCTTATGATTGTGAAAAGAAGTGAAAGTAGGATAGCATGATGGAGACTTAGGATCAACAAGTAATCTTTTTGACTTGCAATTGTAGAATTTTTGCCCCCAGTTATTTTGATATTAGGGGAGATCAACTCTTGCTCTTTTTCTTTCATTGGATTTTTATCCTTGACCTTGATTTTTGCAGAGTCCAATAGCTTTTGATTTTGATTTGGACTAAAGGACTTTTCTTTATTATTGACTTTTAGATTTTTCTTTTCAAATCTTGATTTTTGATCCCCAATAAATGAGGGCTTTTGTAATTCTTGTTGATCCAAGTCTGGAAGTGGAGTGGAAATGGAATGAGTGGATGAAATGGTAAAGCTATGTGAGTTCTCAAGAGGGCTGGCGATATGCTCAATAGATTCTTTGTTGGAACCACTCTTAGGACTATTGATATCAAGAGTTGCTTGCACTGCTAGAGGAGATTTGCATTCGGACTTAGTAGCCACAACACTAGGTGGTTCACACCCAATTCTTTGGCATTGAAAATTATTTGTAGGTTGTTCTTGTCGATTGAATGTCTTAGGAGATAGTGGGAGTTGATGAACATGAAAAATATACTCACCACATCCCATGTCCTTAATCTTTAACTTTTCTTTGAGCTCTGCTTGCTTTGATGTCGAAGGTTTCAAGGATTCTGGATCCACATATGCTGATGAAGGAATAGCTTCTTGATTGACTGGGATTGTTATTTATGATCGAGGTTGCAGATTGTTGCAATATATGAATGGATTTGGATCCGCTTTGACGGTCAATTCAACTCCATTGTATGGAAACTTGATACATCGATGATATGTAGATGGGACTGCGCTCATCTCATGAATCCATGGACGTCCTAACAATATATTGTATGTGAGATCCAGGTCTAGGACTTGACAAATCACATCCTTTGTAACTGGCCCAACTCTGAGAGGTAAGGTGATTGTGCCTTTGGATGAACGTTCTTCATCATCATATGCTTTTATAGTAATTTTGTTTGTAGAATTCACAGCTTTGTCAGAATATCCCAATTGTTTAATAGTGCTCAATGTACAAATGTTTAGACCTGCTCCTCCATCTATCAGGACTCGTTTGATTTTATGTTTGTGTATGAAGGCTTCAATGTGTAAAGGTGCATTATGTGGCTGACTTACAGAGGTGTCATCGGCTTCTGTGAATGTAAGGGAGTGTGGAATGGAAAGGTATCCCACCATGGCTTGAAACTGGTCCACATTCAGATCAGTAGGAACAGCAGTATCTCTCAAGATTTTGTCAAGAATGGCTTTATGTGTGGGAGATATGCGTAATAGCTCAAGGATTGAAATGAGCACGGGTGTCTTCCCTAACTGTTCTACAAGGTCATACTTAGGTTTGGTTGATGAGGAAGTGGTGTTTTTAGCTGGAGCACCTTGCAAAGTGAATTTACTTCGGCGAGTTGTAACATGACATTCAGAGGTAGGCTCGGAAGAAGATCCAATACCTTTTAGGACAATCTTGGGTCTCTGAGTAGAATTCTCGGACACTTTGTCCTTGATGATAATAGTAGAGACATAATCGTCCATCGATATGTGATTGATAGTTGAATCATAGTTATAGGATGCTCTGGTATAGTTGGTTTGGTCATCTGTGGCTTTAGCTTTTCCCTTGTCATGTTTTGGGAATGGTTCCTTAAACATCTCATGTTCTTGATTGGATGAATGTCCCTCAATCTCAATATCACCTCTATCAATGAGATCTTGTATGATGTTCTTCAATCGATGACAATTTCCTATCTTATGACCCTTGCTCTTATGAAATTCACAATACTCATCATCATTCCACCAATTTGGTTTGACCTTTGGTTCATATGGCGGGAAATCTGGAATTGTGATCACCTTGTTTGCCACTAACTTCTTGAAAACTGACTCAAGTGGTTCTCCCAACGGAGTGTACTTCCTTCGTGATCTGGAAGTTGTTTGAGTATTCACTTGATTGTTTGTAGAACTTGATCCAGAAAAAATGAATTTGGGTCACACTGTGTTGGCTTCAACAACACCATCATTGACTGTGTTCTTGTTTTTATTCCAAAATCTTGGCTTGTCTTTTCCTTTAAAGTCATCTTTGTTTTCCTTGAATATTTTAATGACTCCTTGTTCAATTAGGACCTTTTCTGTTGCTAAGCCTTTTTCAATGACGTCCTTGAAGGTGGACAAACAAGCTTTCCTTAAGTCATAACCAATCTCTTTGTTAACATTTTGGGTGAACATTTCTACCATTTGTTTTTGTGGAATTTCACAAGAGCATCTGCTGGCTAGATTTCTCCATCTTTGTAAAAATGATGCAAAAGATTCTCCCTCTTTTTGCTTAGTATTGCACAAAGTAGTGACTGATATGTCTGTCTCTATGTTGTAGGAGAAATGTTGAATAAATGTCTCTGCTAAGTCACCCCATGACTTAATTCCAGGTGGAAGTTGGGAGAACCATTTCATAGCTTGGTCACCTAAGCTTTGTGGGAATAATCTCATCAAATATGTCTCTTCTGCTGTTACCTCAATGCAAGCTATGAAAAATTGTCTTATGTGTGCCTTAGGATCCCCTTTTCCTCTATACTTATCAAATTTAGGCGTCACAAAGTGTGTAGGAAAAGGAGGCATTGGAATGCTCTTGTCAAATGGATAAGGACTTATGTCTCTCATTGTGTATGTTGGCTTCGGTGTATTTATGTCCTCCATTTTCTTTTGTAAGTCCCTGATTTGTTGCTCCAAATTGCTCTTAGGTGGAGATCGACTTCTTGGACCATACCCCATGCTTGAGGCACCAATTGGAGGAGAAGCATGTTGCATATATGGATGATATTGATCATACACATGTTCATATGGAGGAGGTCTATAGTGATGTTGCATATATGGAGCACTTGGTATAGATTCATGTTGAGGAACGAAATATCTATTTTGTCCATGTATACCATACTCTACAGGCATGTCATGTTCTAATGTGTTACCCCCAAATTTGACACGAGGTTTCCTTGTGTCCAAATTTTGAGCATGCCTTTGAATATCCAATTTCTTTGGTGGTTGATCCTTAGCATTGGTATGTGATTGAGCATATCTGTCTGCATAAGACTTCCATAATGGTCTGCGAAGGTGGGTATCATATGTTTGACCATGTGTATGTGGGACCTCTGGTTTTTGAAGCAAAGCTAATGGTGATTCAGGTACCATATGTGGTCCTCTATTTCCTCCACTATTAGGTCTCCTTTGATCCATATTGGAGTGAGGTTGTTGCAAAGGTCTATGTTCCATTATTTGAGACATGTCAAAATCATGAGGTATCTTGGCTCCACTTTGTGCCATCATTTGTAAGAAGTATTGTCTATCCCTCCTCATTATTTTCTCAACCAATCGATTGAAATGGGGATTCATAATGGATTCTTCCACATCTGCTGAATGTACTGAAAAGTTGTCGACATTGTCATTGTGTGTAGCATTGTTGTTTATAGTGTCCATGTTCTCAACATTTGGAATGTTTCTATAGGCATCCATGTCAGGTAATGTAGTATGATCAGAATTGAAAAAGATATCATTATCATACTCATAAGAACTCATGTTTGCGGACTCTTGAGCCTCTTTAGTTTCTCTCCTAGATTTTTGAAGACGGGTTTCAACCATGAGCTAGGTATTGACCGAGATGTGAGAGACTAGGTGAAAAATGGAAAGAGTATGGAAGACCAAGAGTTGAATAGAATGTAAATGAGTCTGAAGTGTACTTGCAATGTCCAAAGTGTAAGACCAAGTATGTATGTAGTAGAGTAGGTGTGACTTCCAAAGAGAGGATAGTTTCTCTTGATGAGGTAAGTTGACCTTGACTCTAAGTAAAACCAAATGAGACCCAAAGGTAAGAAACCTTGATGAGGGACCACTTAGCAAAGTGTTGTTGTATGTAGTGTGTTGACAAAGTATGATGAGGACAAGCAAGTGACCTTTTGACTCAAGTTTAGACAAATGTGAATGTAATGTAAGGTGTAAAGCAATGATGGATTTTGTGAGACCCAAAGACAAGTTGAATACTAGATGAAAACCTGGAGAAACAACCTAGGAAGCTCAAGAATTCCGAAACTGATTGCTCTTGTTTGCTGGACTGTAAAATTTTTCCAATTTGTGAAGTTGTGACCAAATCTAAATGTTTGACTATTTTTCGTGACAAGAGGACACAATGTTGATGAGGACTCAATGTTTGCAAGTGTTTAGACTCAAAATGACTCCAAGAAAAGTGTGTTGTTTGATGTAAAAATGTTTTGCTTACACTTGAAGACACAAAAGACACAATGTTTTGCTATTTGGTTTTGAATGTTTTGAATGTTTAAAATAAGTCAAGCACAATTCTTATGGCTGGCCAAGACAATAGTTGTTGATCCCACATGAGGTTTTACCCTCGACGCTACGCTATTCAGAGCGGATACTTAGATGCTTGACCTCACTGGCTCCACCCTCGGCACTCACTTCTCGAGTCAGCCAAGCATCAGTCCCCATGAAAACTCCCCGTGGTGAACTTTGTATCTCTACTAAGAACCGTATGTGTGTGGGCCGCTACCAGAGGTTCGACCTCCTGCCCCAACAACTAGAAGGATTTGGGCTTCTAAAACAAAAAGGTGCTAGTAAGGGAATCCGCTCATGTGGCCATACATGCAGCACTTTCAGCTCTGTAAATATAGAAGGCTCCCAGCCGGTAGGGGTTACGCCCTACAAATGATTAAATAAATTTGATCAAACGGGTTTATGGGGAGACATAGTGTCGGTATGAACTAATCAGCACACGTTATCCATAGTTTTCACCATGAATACATTTGTTTATAGTGGTTTGGAAGAGGTGGGTTTTCCTCACTACCACTTGGGTCGTTCTCTTCTCACTAGTAGTCCTAATGACCACATGGGAAGACAGACCCTCTAAAGATTAAACAAAAAGAGCCTATTGCTCAAGACACAAAAGACAATGATTCAATTTTAGTGCACCAATTGAAGTGTTTGCTAGTCTATGAAAACAAGGCACACAATAAAAATCCAAAAAACCCTTGCCAAGGACCTGCAACAAAGATTTATTAGTAGTTTGGATTGTTTCAAATGATCACCCCTTCCTGCAAGCACACAAGTTAGGTAAATTTTAGATCCAAAAGACTTTGTGAAATAGGGGCCTTCAACAATGCGTTTTGTTGACCAATTCAAATATGTGATTCATCATAAAAAAATCTCACCTGTAAAATTTCAAGAGATTTCCAGAAATGTAAGAAAATCCAAAAAATTTGCTAATTTGCTCCAAAAATTAATTTTTTATGAAAAATCATAAAAAAATCATATAAAATTCAAAATCAATCCAAAAAATCTGAAATTTTTACAAGAGATTTTTGATGGTCTTCAAAACCTGTACAAAAACTTTTCTACAACAAATCCAAGCAGTTTGTGAGATATGAATAAAATAATGCAAAACCCTAATTTTCAAAGATCTAATTTTTGAGGAATTATTTTGCATCAAATTTAAAATCACAAAGAATATATCCTATGTATAATTCTAATAGATTTCCAAAAATGTAAGAAAATATGAAAAATTCGCTAATTTTCTCTCAAAATTAATTTTTTATGAAAAATCATCAAAAATTCATATAAAATGCAAAATGGATCCAAAAAATCTGAAATTTTTATTGAATCTTTCTGATACATTTCCTGATCTACAGAAAAAAAATTTATGTCAAAATTCTAAGTGGTTTGTGAGATCTGATCAAAATAAGGAAAAACCCTAATTTTTAAAGATCTGATTTTTAGGGAAATATTTTGCATCAAAATTAAATTCAAAAAGAACAGATCCTATGTATAATTATGAGAGATTTCCAAAAATATAAGAAAATCCAAAAAATTCTCTCATTTGCTCTCAAAATGATTTTTTTATGAAAAATCATAAAAAATTCATAGAAATTGAAAATGTGCTCCAAAAATTCTGAATTTTTGGATTGAGAGCTCTTGATACTTTCTTAAACTTGCAAAAAAATTTGGTGCAAAATTTCTTAGCCGTTTATGAGATATGATCGAATCTCTCCAAGATCTTGATTTTGTGTCCAAAACCCTAGCTGCACAAGGTTATTCTCCAAATTGTTTTACAAAATAGCAATATAGGGTTAGAAAAATCTGCAAAAAACACAGATCTAAGAAAAATCCATGTCCCAGGGGGCGTGCCAAAATGTATATGGTGAAAATGGATGCAATAATAACAATATTGAAAGGCTAAATGAATTCAACCACAAAACCCTAGCCTAACAACAACAAAGATCCACTATAACATATGAAGATTACCTAAGACAATGCAAATCAAATGAAATCACAAAGATCATACCATCACATGTCCAATAGGGTTTTGATCTCCATTCTTCCTATCTCCATTGATCTTGCTTGATATATTTGCTCTCAGATTTTATATGCACAAGAGCTCAACAAATAACAGAATGTGATTGCTAGTAGGATCGTAGTGTAGTCAATTGCATAAAATATGATTAGCATGAATGATTAGGATGATTGATTAGAATGCATAGAATGATTAGGGTTTGATAATGAAGGAAGCATCTCCTTATATAGAAGACACTATATGAAATGGAGGAATAAGATTGAGAGGTGTAAAAGGAGGTCGGCTATGATTAGAGGGTAGGTAAAAGAAATAATAAAATAATGAAAGGGGTAGGTAGTGTATGAATTAAGAGATGAATGACATGTGTCATAGGTAGAAAAGGCTAATGAATTAATTAAATAAATAAAGATTTATTTAATCAATAGAAGAAGTAGGATAATTAAATAAATAAGAATATTTATTTAATTTAGGAAAAGGATAATTTAAATAAATAAATGTATTTATTTAAATGAGAAATAAGGCTAGAAGAGGATAAATGAATTAATTAAATAAATAAGGATTTATTTAATTAATAGAAGAATTAGGCTTAGATAATTAAATAAATAAAATATTTATTTAATTAGACATGACAATTTTAGGTGTCTACAACTGGTACTTTGAGAACTGGGTTTTTTAACATACCTGTCATTGCAATCAAAGAGGCTTCTAGGGATACCAGACCTTTTGGAATTCGATTCCCCTTTAACTGAATAACTTCCTTTTTAGAACCTTCTCCTTAGTCTAGGCAAAATTCATTACATTCATTCTCAGACCCTTCAAAGAAGGATGAGGCAAACATTTCAACATTTTGCAGGAAATTATTGATATGTTTATCACTCTCGAACACCTGCCATAAATTAGAATTATCTGGAGCATTAGGGCGATATACCACTTCAATCCTATAAACATCTACACCAAAGTCTGGGTGTGGGAGCAATAAAGAAGCTGAAACTGCAAAGGAGTCTGCACGGGATTTTTGGCTTCTACGAATTGCTTTGATTGAGAAAGCATCAATAATACTCCATCTCATCTGATACCCTATTCTTGTAATATCTAAGCCTCCCATTCTTTCCTAAGAAAAGATTTCTCACCTGCTTGATAATTAATTTTGCATCACCTTTGACACTCAACAACTTGATTCCTCTTTTCTTTGCTTGTTCGAGTCCCAACAATAAGGCCTTATATTCTACAGTATTATTAGTGTTTTTGAATTCCAATTTAAATGAAAAAGGAATCTTTTCACCTCTAGGAGAAATGAGCACCACTCCGGCACCAGATCCAGCTGATGCACAGCTTCCATCACCCATAGGCCAACAGTAGGGTCTAATACATCCTTTGGCATTTCCTTCATGTCATCAGAGAAAAACAAGTAATTGCCAAAATCATATTCTTGATACAATATCTGAGATTTTGGGTCATCTGAAGGGAAAACTATATATTTGTACTTTGGCTTTGGTTGAAGGGCAATTCTTTGTTTACCAATGGGAATTAATGCTTGAGACCAATCCATCTTGATTTCTCCTCCCAGATCTTTACAAAAAGTTCTACTTAGCAGCATACCGTAACTTGCAGGGATATCAGCTACCAGAATAGTTAATTTCACTCTCTT
Organism: Cryptomeria japonica; assembly: GCF_030272615.1. NCBI lineage: Eukaryota > Viridiplantae > Streptophyta > Pinopsida > Cupressales > Cupressaceae > Cryptomeria > Cryptomeria japonica. The sequence continues at coordinate 212,488,765 of NC_081414.1, read as the reverse complement.
ACTAGGATGTACTGCTAGGGCAACTTGGGCATCTTTCATTTGGCCTAACAAAGGAACCTGTTTTGAGTCCATTGAATAACACTTCCCAAAGGTTTTGGTGAGGGAAAGACCTAAAGCTTTGGCAACTGCGAAAGGCATAATGTTATCTAATGCTCCTAAATCAATGATACAATGTAGAAAGGTTCAAGCTTTTGATCTAATGCCAAAGGTACTTCATTCGGTTCATTATCCAAAACCTTAGTTTCAGATGATTTTGTAGGTTCATTACACTTCCTAATCTGCAAGGACTCGAGACTCGCCAACAATGATTGATTAGGTTGCGACTGAGAGTTTTCTCCTTGAACATTTTTGACTAACTTGTCCAGCTCTTTAAGGTTCCACCTAAGGTATTCGGTATGAGAAATCTAAATTTTAGAAGTCTTACAAAATTCAACAATATCAAAAGAAGTATCAAGATCAGAGTGTTTTAGTATATGAACCTCTTGAACTCTTGAACCACTTTGAAAGTTCCAGTTCATGAGTTCTTTACCTTTAGCTAAGGTTTCTTGAAATGTGGAATTAATTACGTTTTTATGTTGACGTTGATTCCTAATAAGGATTGCACAAGAAAGATCTTCCAGAGTAACCAATATATCTCCTCCTCTTTCTAAATCTATTTCGTACTCCATGAAGTGTATTTCAGAGTCGCCAAGTTACCCAAAGATCTCTTTCTCTTGACCAATCTCACTTATTACCCCTCTTGTATTCATCATTTGTGCATGTCACACCATTTTAGGACAGGAATTACCATCATGATCATCAATTAGGTGGAAAACACACATGTTACATTTAGGTGGTGGAGCTTCAATTGCCAATCTCTTCTAAGCTGGAGGCAATTGTAAGGCCTTGTTCTGATTAGTGATTCTTCTTGGAATATCTTGATAAGGTTGTGGATGGGAAGTACTAGCCTTTGGCAATTGTCTTTTGAGAGCTATAACATCATTCATTAATCTTTTTACTACAGGGTCTGAAGATGTAGAGGGTTGTGTACTAGCTACTTGAACTTCTCTCTTCCATTTTCCAATAGTAATTAGGTCATCTTCTAGCTCAACAGCTAGGGTTTTGACATCGGCCAGTGTTTCTACTCTTTGTCTCTAAATTAAGAAGCTTATTTCTGAAGGCATGGAATTTATAAAGAAACATTTCAGATTGTCATCTGAAGGCTTCTGATTTGCAGGAATTTTATGGACAATTTTATCAAACCTAGCACCGAAATCTCTCATAGACTCAGGAATTTCTTTCTTTAATTAGGCCAACTGAGCTAAAAGGGAATGTTCATCTTCAGCCACCCTAAACCTAGCATCAAACCTAGTTTTCAAATCTTGTCACTTTGTAATTACACCGTTTGTCAAGTGGTAGAACCAATCTGTCGTTGTCTCAGTTAATGTCTGCACAAATAGTCTCACGGCCACATCTTCATGTTGAATAGTTATCACACCACGTGCTACATTAAATGCATTTAAATTATCATCAGCTGAGACCTTCCCATCATCACTACACTTGGGCAAATGATCCCTTGCTCCTTTAGGTAAAGCATTCAAATTTAGACCAAGATTTAGCAGTCCTACTGTAGGTCCCCAAGGATTGTTAAGGGCCATTGGAAGAATGATATTAAGAGGTGTGGGGTTAATTACACTTGGTAGAGAAACATTGATGGTATGATGAAAGAATAAGTATCCGGCCAACTACTGAGAGGGGGGGTGAATCAATAGATAGAAAAATTGATAATTAACTTCACCAATCAATCTCTCAATGTAAACTTAGAATAAATTAATAGTAAACAACTTCTTCATATCTCAATGCTTCCGGTTATCATGACTTATCAAAAATAGTTAAGTAGTTAAGTAAATAAACCATGAAAATATAACCACAAAAACATTCACCACTTGACACAAATATTTTTGACGTGGAAACCCAAATAGGTAAAAACCACGATGAGATGAGACTCACAAGATAACTATCTGAACTCTTCTGAAGTTCTCCCTGTTAGGAACCTAGCCTGTTAAAGCTTTACAAAAAGTCTTGTTAAGAACTAATCCTGTTAGGAATCACCCGATTAAGGGATTGACTACAAATGCCTTGTTAGAAGCAATACTCTATAAGGAGTAACCTCGGTAGAGGATTTGAAAATCCAATCTAATGGACCACCTTCTTAGAGGATTTTAATAGCACCAAGATTGTTAGAGCTTACCTTGTTAGGGGATTTCAATTTTGTTGTAATAGAGAAAACAATAGGAGTTTACTGATCTGTCTGAATAGCACTACACTTGCTTGATCAGATCCATTTCATGCTCCTATATGCCTTTATTCAAACTACAGATACATCATCCAGTTCGGCAACCACACACTCAACTGAACTGTTTCTATCTCTTTGCCAACTCTCTAAAACTAAACAACTTCATCGACCTTAAATACAAATCAATCAGGTCAGTAACACAACAAAAACCTAACTCTCGTCGAGATTACAAACAAATTTGGTTCAAGTATGACCGTTGGATTACATAGCAATCTCTACACATCAATCAAGAAAACCTTGATCACTCCTTGATCACTGCTTCATTGAGCTTAGTAACTCATCATGCACTTTGCATTAGATGCAATACATTTGCTCATTCCCTAGACAAAAACTGTTACAACGAATCACCAAAATCTCTTGGAATTGTCTTCATACAATAATCATGTGTGTCATCAACATTACTGCTCATCATCAGATCATAAACCAATATAACCAATTCACCAAACTTAATCGGTTAGGGTTTATAAAAAACAACAGGTAGGGTTTACTAGTTACAACAATAGATAAGGTTTACACCGGTTACCAGTTCACTCCATAAATTCTTCCTACCGGTTACAGTAACAATATTACAACAATATCAACAATATTATTACCTGTTTAATTGACATCAATGACAACATAAAATATCATTAATGTAATCTTCATGCAAATGCCAACAAACACCATCCAATATTAGGGCTTGAAAAATAGGAGATACGGGAGATGAAGTAGAAGGGGAGGGAGGTCTACTTTTGGTTCGTCTCCTAGGTGTAAAGGAAGCTTGAAAGTTCAGATTTTGTAACTTTTGGAAAATTGGGTCAAATATCCCCTCATGCCTCTGAGATTTGGTTTATCTTCTTTGCTCCAATTTGTTGACAACTTTCAATATCTCTAAAGCATATCAAAATAGACATAACTCACATGACATCCCTATATATCATGTGCTCAAGAAACTATTCTTGATGTTCGACTCCCCAGCAGAGTCGCCAAAAATCTATTGGTTAACAGATTAGCCCTTTCTTAATTTTATGGTAAATGACTCATGTATGCCCAGTCAATGTACCTATTTTGATCTAAAATCACTTAGATAAAGAAATACATCCAATCTTCCCAAAAGAAGGCATGTTGACTACCTTTAACCTTATGCAATAAAATGAGAATGTCCCTAACCTCCTTTATCATATGTTCTCGGGTTAAAGGTTTTGGAAGCCTAGAACCTCCCTTTTGAAATTTTAACAACCAATTCCTAGCTATAACACTCTTGTATTGGGATTTATTCTCGCTAAAATAGTTGTAGGAGGTGGTGATGGTCCAGTTTTCATAGGTTTCTCGGGCACGAATTTTAAACACACCCATAATGGTTTCTCTATCAACATTCAACAATACCCCACCATTGGCATCCCTAATGCACCTGTCAGCAACATCATATTGGTTCATACATTCCAAGACTAATTCTAGACATTGTAGAGCAGGCTAGAAAACAACAGCTTTTATAAGACCACTATCTACAATCCTCTGCATCATGGGAGAATTGGCAAGGTTTCTAGATCTTTCCATAAACTCCTCAAGATCAGCATGAACTAGAGATGTATCACCAAATTCTAGGAGAGAGCTAATGAGACTGGCTTCGGCAACCATTTTGGGAGGTACATGCCTCATTTTAACAATGCAGCTACTTCAACAATAAACTACGGCAAGCAAATAAACCCAGAACCACCACAACAAGAAACTGAAGAAATCTTCTTTTCTATATGTGAAATGAAAGAAATGGCGAAGACTAAACTCACCTATCATAAATTGTGCCACTTTCGAGCTTGAGAAACAGAGAATTACCTTTCCTTCGATGAATTGTTTGTTTTCTAAATTTGGATTTTCAAGCACATTTTATAGTACTTTGTTATGATTACCATGAAATTCGGCGACACCATCCCGACATTGTTTATGCGTGTGAGATAACTTTCAAAAGACAATTTTTGATGCATGCATTAATTACACATTACTTTCATGATATTACCTATCAAAGTAATGATTACTTTCCATTTTGAAAAGTTACGGCCTGCTCAGAAAAGCGCTTCACGTGCTCCGAATATTCCCATCTCATAACAATGATGCATGTCTTCTTACATTCGTCTTGCTTGATCTTTGATCCTGGCAACTAAAAACATTGAACCATGGAATCGCTAAACCGCCGAACCATAAAGGTTCACTAGTTCAAGGTTCAATTCAAAAACCACAAGGAGTAAGACATTTGGACCCAACAAACTTGATTGACTATTGACCATGTTGAACCATTGTACCTATGAACCTCTGAACTTAACCAACTGGTTCAACGAAGAAAAGGTTTGACCTTTAATTACATGACTTATAAAATAGGGCCGAAAGATAAAAAATGATTTAGACTATGACCACAGAAAAACTTTCAAGATGATAAAACAGTCCGCAAGAAGAAAAAAAATTATATAGGGGAATAAATGCGGAATACAAGAGTAACAAATCCAAGCTTCATCAAATACTTATCCAATTTGGCATACCAGGCTCTAGAGGCCTGCTTCAATCCATACAATGCTTTCTTCAACCAGTAAACAATGTCCTTTTCATCTGTTAGCTGAAATCCATCTAGTTGCTCAATGTAGACTTCTTCTTCCAATTCACCATTAAGAAAGGTTGATTTGACATCCATCTGATAAACCTTGAAATCTTTGTGAGCAGCATAACCAAGAAATAATCTAACAACTTCAATTCTATCAACTAGAGCAAAAGCCTCATAATCAATTTTGTCCTTCTGTGAATAACCTTTACAAACAAGTCTATCTTTATTTCAAACAACTTCACCCTGTTCATTCAGCTTATTTTGGAATACCCATTTGGTTCCAATTACATTTTTATCCTTAGGTCTATGAACAATAATCCATGTATTATTTTTCTCAATCTGATTCAATTCTTCTTCCATGGCTTTAATCCAATTTTCATCCTTACATGCTTCATGAACATTTTTAGGCTCAATCTTAGAAATCAAACAAATTTCTTGAGCAAGTCTTCTCCTAGTCATCACACCTTTATTCTTATGACCAATAAATTGATTTTCTAAATGATTCAACCTTACATAATTTGTAGTTTTAGGATTTTCTTGATTTTCAAGCTCTTGAACTCTTTCTTTTGCACTAACATCTACACATTTGTTCTCAGGCTTTTTCGGAGCAATCTGAACTTGACTTTGGGTTTACTCTAGCTTTCCTTTATCTGAACTAGCATCCTAATCATCAAAATAATATCCACGAGATCTAATATGTCTTACATTACCTTCATCAACCTTCACATTAGCACTTTCAACCATCTTCCTCAAACTTTTATTATAACACCGAAAGGCCTTACTCTTTGTAGAATAACCAAGAAAGATTCCTTCATCACATCTAGCATCAAACTTTCCAAGATCTTCATCTCTTTTGATATAGCATTTACTACCAAAAAATCTGAAATATCTAACAATAGGAGCATGACCAAACCATAACTCATAAGGAGTCTTACCGGTATCACCTTTGACATTTAACCAGTTAAGTGAGTATACTGCAATACTCATAGCTTCTTTCCAAAACACGTGCAGAACATTTCATTCAATTATCATGGTTCTAGCAGCTTCTTGAACTGTTATATTCTTCCTCTCCATAAAACCATTTTGTTGTGGTGTCCTAGGAGCAAATAACTGTCTCTTAACTCCATGCTCTTCACAATATGCATTAAAATCACCGGAAGTGAATTCTCCACCTCTATCAGATCTCAGACACTTCAGCTTCAATCCAGTCTCAGTTTGAACTCTAGCCTTGAAAATTTTGAACTTCTCCAACTCTTCAAACTTCTCCCTTAAGAAGTTAACCCACATCATTCTTGAATAATAATCAATCAGCAACATGAAATACCTATCACCATGCAAGCTTCTTACTCTAGAAGGACCACACAGATCAGTATGCACAAGATCCAACAACCCATTAGAATTATATTGTTTGATCTTATAAGTAACTCTTATTTGTTTCCCTAATTGGCATTCCTTACATACTGAATTAGAAGGCTTCACTAACTTTGATAGATCTCTCACTACTTGAGTAGAACTTATCCTAACCATGCAATCAAAATTTACATGAAACATCCTTCTATGCCATAACCAACTTCCATCAATCTAAGCAATCAAACAATTTTTACCACAAAAATTCAAGTGAAAGATATTACCTTTATTCTTTGTCCCTAATGCAATCTCAATTCTGGAGCTACTCAAGATCTCACATTTGCTATTCTTGAATTGCAAGTTATATCCCTTATCAACCATTTGACCAACACTCAAAATATTATGATTTAAACCTTCAACATACATCAGATCATCAGAATTGTGCTTAACATCAAGAGAAATAGAACCTCTAATGGATTACACAAGCTTTGTTATCACCAAATATTACTATACCACCATCATAGTTTTCAAAGTTTACAAATTTACTCTTATCACCTGTCATATGATGAGTGAAACCACTGTCAATTACCCATTCATCTTTCTCCTCAACTTTAGTAGCTAAAGCTTTCTCCTCTTTAGTGCAGCTTGTAGAATCTACAGTTACAGTATCATCTTCCTTGATAGTAATGAACACAAATTCATCTCCTAAATTTCCCTTATTCGCCTCATCATCTTTCACACCTTCATCAGCAGCATAATAATGCTTCTTCTGATATTTAGGCTTATATGGCTTAAATGGCTTCTTAGTATTTCTATCTCTTTCCAGACACCTTGATGCAAAATGTCCTATCTTATTACATGAAAATCATTTAAGAGGTAACTTTCCTTCATACTTACTAACACCTTTAGGCAATCTCCTGGCAATAAGTGCTTCAAGCTTCTCAAGATCTCTTCTTCATCTTCCATATATTTCATCTCTTTCTCATATATAGATACTCTTGTAGAAATTTCTCTCGGATCATATCTTTTCTTCCCCAAAATAGTAGCTTTGAATGTAGATTCAATCTTAGGAAGAGAGTCTCCAAACTCACTCAGCTCAAAAGAAGCAAGCTTACCAGTTAGCATGTCTCCTGTCATATTTTTCATAGTACGAATCTCATCAATAGTAGCAGATTTATGTTTGTAAGAAGGAGGAAAGGATCTCAACACTTTAGCAACAATCTTAGATTCTTCTAATACTCCACTGGCATATCTGATTCCACACACAAGCTCCTTCACTTTCTGCATAAAAGAAGTAACGTTATTATCTTCACCCATCTTCAAGTTCTCATATTTACCCTTCAAGCTTTGCAACTTAGCAATCTTCACATGAATATCACCTTCATGCAAGGTCTCTAACTTTATCGAGATCTCATGAGCAGTCTCTAAGTCTATCACATTAGTCATCTCGAAATCTGACAAGGCACTCATCAATGCTTCCTTGGCTCTAATATTGAATTTTTATTCCTTTATCTCATTCGAAGTAGTAGGACCATTCTGAGGAACATTATATACATTCTTAGTAATCTTCTAGTACTATTCTCTAATGCATCTCAAATGACATTGCATCTAGCTTTCTAGAGAGTGTAATTCGTTCCATCAAATCTTGGACTATCCTTCTTGAAAGCAAAGGTTGTCATCTCAAATCTCCTCAAGCGGCCAAGCTTCTTCCAGAGGATCTAGCTCTGATACCAATTGTTGGTAACAATGCAACAAACTGAGAGGGGGGTGAATCAGTTTGCACAAAAACTTACTGTAACTTAAACCACAAATCAGATCTAATAATGAAACAACATCACATCAATAACACACATAACACCAAGATTTTTTACGTGGAAAACTTGGTTAAGGGAAAAAATACAGTGGGAACCTACCCACAATGATATAATACCCTGTTAGGAGTAAATGTAAATATTACAATGGGGAATGCACATGTATTCAAGCACACTACCTAGAGCTCACTGCTCAAATAAGAAACCCATAAAGGCTATAACCTTTAGGGAAGGCTCACTGCCTTATAGGAAGTCCCACTAACTTAAAAAATTATTCAAACAATAATCTGGATTACATGAACTATGAGAATAGCATCTCCATATATCTGAGTACAATTTTGATTAAGAACATAGTCTTCTCTACAACACTTCTCTTCTCTCCTTCACACTTCCCAAAGATCAAATCACTTGTTCACACATACAACTTGATAATACACACTCTCAAAGATCCCAGACATATATCTTACATGATTATTACATTTATTTATACAAGTCATCAACCTATATTTCAAGGTCAGCTAAACCCTCAATACAAATTACAAAATAACAACCTCAAACGCTACACCAATACATGCGGACCAAAATAATATCGGCTAAGACATAGTCTGGACCCAAATAAATACCACAAATACGTAACACCTCCAAGAATTATGCCTCAATAATCCGCAACACAATACAACCACCAAGTTTGTTGCATAACACGAAGAACATCACTCGGCACAAAAAATTGTCAATAACACGCATAATAATCAATGCAGGCCACCAATACACATAGAACATTATCTAGAGATATTCACAAGAAATATGAATTGCACCACAACAACCACAACAACTTAGATTACAAGAATCATCATTATCTCTCTATCGGAGCTCAAGAACACCACCATAACTGACTATCAACCTGAAATATTTGCATGTGGATTTCCAAATCATGAACCAATCGAATCGAGGACACACATCAATGTCTAGAACACATCCCACACATCTACAACAAAAGAAATAGAAAAATGGAGCACAAACCAGAATACCGAATAACACAAACAACTAAATAACATCCTCAATATGGGATCTCATAACTCAATCAAAACATCATGCAGACCTCTACAAATGGGAATGAACCATCTATAGACAATATACCAAAAACCCTTTAAACTGCATCAGCTCATATGCAAAACCAACTCATTCAATCAAACTACAACACTGGACTACACAGAAGAATATGTTGACATCAATGACAACACATCATTCCAGCAAACTTCTTAGCAACATCCAACATATAATTATAGAAAGAGAAATTGGAGCTTAAGAAACATGTCACATGCTATTAGAAATTCCATTAGTAGAGAGTGATAGAATATTTGTTAATATAAATGTTTCACGTGAAGTATTCAAACTTGTAGCTATACATATTGAAGAGAACAATGAAGAACAAATGATACCTCTCGTTGATGGATATAAAATAAGTCCTTTTATGGAAGATGTCTCATTGATTGATGCAGTTAGATCATGGATATATAATCCAAAATGAAGAAGAGACAATAAATGGGAGTCAAGAGAAAATGCATCTATTGTCAGAGTTTTCCCTAGGTTTGTATACATTCCTCCACATGAGCTAGATATATGGATTGACTTTTGTCTATCAAATTTATTGTTGTACAAACCATTCCATGATATAGAAATAGATATTGGTCATGATAATGACTCCATATTAACAAAGTGGGAATCAAACAACTACAATCCTTGGCTTGTGGAATGAACAACAACAGTAGAAAATGTTGAAAATACTAGGGATTCTAAAATTGAAGATGACAAACCTATTCAAATAAATACCATAAAGCATGAATGAGAGATTATATCTAGATTGAATCATGGTCAAAATATACAATTTTATTAAATAGATATTTTGAATAGAAGAGATATTGATAGACATACAAATTGGTCTCATGCATATAAAGGTGAAGAGTACACAGTTAGAGTAATTAATTTCATAAGCAAAATGAGAGATCACGGATGTCTTACACATGACAATATACCACAATCCATCAACTACACAAACCTCAACATTAAACAAAGAAAAACAATTGAATAATATCATACAAATCAAAATGGAGAACCATTATTCATGATAATACAAGGAACAACAGGAATAGAATAGTCATATTTAATTGATGTCATTAGTCAATGTTGGTCCTCACAACTGGAATGGCAACTAGGTAATAAAACACAATACAAGGATTGGACATCCTTACTGAATAGCTAGCTTTCTTGTAGAAAAGGCTCATTTACTTATCGACCAGGGATGTAAACTTGAAATGGGCTAGCATTGTATGTGCACTAAGTTCATATCGCAACCATTCTATCCTACTGCAAGAATGAAAAATTCTCTGAAGTAAATGTGCAAAAAACATAATGTTCACTAATACTTAATCAGAATTCACAACTGAAAATAATTTAAGCAACTACTACCAAATGATAATGTTCTGGCAAGCGGATAGAAACTCCTTTGTCGTTGTGGTTGCAGGAACAGACAAATGTTGAAACAACAACTATTGCAAGATAGAAATTAACTGAAAAACATAAAGGAATACTCACCAAGTGATCCCCCTTGAGTGAGTTTATCCAGAACTTCTTATATTACAACTTTTAAGCTCAAAATCACATTGATCTCTTTATTCCAAATTGACTGTAAAAATACATAAGTCTAAAAGTTGTGTATTGCAAATTCTATGGTCGTTCCCTTCTATCCCTGAGAGGAGATAGAGACCTTTTATTTATATGGAAACTTATAACAAATTCCTAACTGATTAACCCACATTCCAACGGAATAGGCGAACAGGTTTTATTATACTAAAGAAGAAGTCAACGTAGGAAAACAAAACAACATCTGTCCAGCAGATGAGAAGATATAGCATGACTTGCTTCCTAGATTTAAGCTCCACTAAGAACAGTTATAAATGTCTCATAAACCATTCTACTGAAGAAATAGTTAAGTGGCTTCGATCTTCTTCAATGCTGCTTTTCTTTGACTGGATCTGCATCGTGGTGGCATGCTTGGTGTTCCATTAAACTGCCACTTAGTCTTTTCTTCTTCTTTGCCAACCCTGCATCATGATGTTAACGTGCACAACAAACATGTGTATATACTAATGTTAACATGACATAAATTAAACCATACTTAAGATTGATTTAGATATTTTGCATAGATAAACCATTTAGAAACTATTATATGACAACCTTAAGTAGCAAACAAATCAGTTCCAGAAACACTTAAAAAGGTATCAACTAGGAGAGTATCTTGGTCCAAATATCATCTAATCACAAGACCTAGGCAGGAATACTATGACAAAAATCTATCAAAATAGAGCCATTATTTAGGCTCATCATCTCCCCATAACCTAGCTTCTTGTTGATCCTCCAGCAACAGGAAAATTCCAAATTCTGGCATTGATTCTAAAATTGCCAGGGGTAACCTGCCCAGAACCTCCTACGGACAAACTCCAATAGAATCCTTTCATCTTTTCCAATCACGTCCACCTAGTGCATTCTGATGCTTCACTATATGGTGGATCACTATCCCTACATCCCATTAGTGGCCATAGGAGGATTGGAGGCTGAAAAATGAGAGGCAACCAATGTCTTCCTTTCGTTCTTCCAAAGTGTATATATTTGGGTGCTCTCTTTAGTGTTGCATGATAGTTTTGTAAGGAGTGTGGCTTAGATTGCTTCAACTCATCTGGCAGGCTATTCCAACACTGGACCAAATGTCTTATTGCTACATTTCCTTCTCTTGTAGCCATTTTCTCATATTCCATATATACTTCTTCTCTTGAGGGCATAATGTCTTTTGCAATAAAGGCTGATATACAATATTTTGCCATTCAAAATAAAGTCTTCTTGGCTCTCTTGATTCGGCCCTTAATGGCAATGAAAGGTCAAGTTCTTCCTTTCTATGTATCTCGAATTACTCTCCTCTTGCAATTGCGTTTTGCACCCATGACATGAGAGCTCTCAACTGGATATCTCCAATGTAGAGGAGAGGGTTCCAATCAACATCATTAGGAACAATGTAATTATGTAAATAAAATTCACAGAGCAGATTCTTAATGGTTGTAGGAGATGTTTGATAAATATGATATAATTCCTCAAATGTCTGCAACGAGGGACTTAGATCCCTTTCAATTCTCATCATCTAGAAACAAATATGTTGTTCCTTTAAATACAAAGAGTAAACCCGAGGAGGTGCTCGGCATTGCATTAGTTGCGGTACTATAGTGGCTACCATTTCCACCTTAGTTTTTAGCTGAGCAATCTCCTCATCTTTTTGTTCAATAATTTTCTTTTGCTGGTTAATTATCCTCTGCATTTCTACTTTTTCCAATTCCCATTCCTAGTAAAGGGCAAGTGTCACTGCATGACTGGTAAGGGAAGTAGGTGGTCTATGAATAGGTTCCCTAGGCTTGATCTTTTCATCTCTGCTTCCTGCTTCAATAACCTGTTCTACGGCGGATGCTAAACTATCAAGCCTATCAAAACCTACTTCTTCCTGCAGCTTCTCATGAAGATTTTGCAAGTCTTTTTCTTTATCTTTTTCTTCTTCCCTTCATAATTCCTTAGGTGGAGAAGAAAGAACATCATTCGAGGGTGGACTGTGTGGCTCTTGTCCTAGAGAATCAACTAGAATGGTGACATTTGGCTCCACTTATTGTTCCTGATCTTTAAGCTTTTTCCGGAGCCTACCGCTGCTCCTACGAGATTTTCCTTTAGTGGTTGTAGGACTGCTTCCTATAGCTAATTCCTCAACTACTTTAGTGGTTGCAGGAGAAACCATTTTTGTGACTTTTCTTTTCTTGGCAACAAGAGAGGGTAAATCCCCATTTTTACTTTTTTCCTCCTTCTTTTCTATGTTAATTTGTTTCCCTCTACCTTTTTCCTTTTGTGTAGCAGCCCTAGTTTTCATTAGGCTTTGAAAAGGAAACCCTACTAAAGCTTTTTCTTGTAAGGGTTCCTTTGCTTCAGGAACATTTTTCTCTGGCAATATCCTGGAGGATGAGGGTTCAATAGGGGAACCAGGTTTTCCAAGATTTTCAAAATTTTCCCGCTCTTGAGATGGAAGTGGTTCCACTAGACCCACATTATCTACCCTAAATCTTCTAATTTCCACAAATTTATTCCAAGACATTGGAGAGACATCTCTTAAATATTTTTCAACCAATAGCTTAATCAGACAATGATGAGAAACAAAGTGAGGCCTACCTTTTTGGGTTTCTACTACGCTTATGAAAAGAAGATTGTACAATATGTTCGGAATGTTCATCCTTCTTCCATGGTGTAGATGACTCAGAAGCTTAAAATGATGGGAATGTAGACACGAGAATCTTCCTTCACAAGTTAAATACTTCAAGACATACAATGCTACTTCTCTCCATTCAATCGGAAGAGATTCTCATCTAGCTCCCTGTCTGTCTATTACCAAAGGTGGGTCTCCCTGTCATGTAAACTTGGCTCTTGCACTACATGCATCCTTACATCTGGGGTATTTTTCTTCGTCTGTTGGCAACCCAGTTACTTGTGCAATCCATTCCTATGTCACCACAAATCTCAACCCATTTACCTAGACTTCTCCATCTATAAACGTGTAGGTAAATTCCCTTTTAATTTCCTCATTAAACTCAGTCAGCTTCAAAAAATAATCCAGCCACCCACTATTGCGGAATACTGGCTCACAATCTTGGTCTTGAAGAAGGATTTCATGAACTATTGGTTCATGACGAATAGGTGGACCACCCATTGCAGCAATAATACTCTCAATTCACCAATGACATAAATTTGACCAATTTTGCAATTAAAATATACTCAATATGCTCTTATTTGGTTGGAACCCATCTGCAATTCTAAAATAACTCTAGGCAGACAAAAGGACAGAGTACAAAATATCACCTCAAACCAAAAATTTAAAAAATTTAAACTCAATCTGCGATGACATAAGAATTATCTGCTAGAATAATTCTCATCGTACTCCCCCCCCAACCTAAGGTTTAACAGGTGTCCACACATGCGGAGGAGGACTGAAAAGGACACTATGCAAATATCATAATGATAGTTAATAAGGTTTAATTATATACATGTAACAAAAATAAATACACACGAGCATACCTAACATCGTGCGATAATGACTATAGCTGAAGAAATTTATTATATAGGACATTGAGCCGCCATGCACAGAAAGCGAGGTGGAAATGAATGAAGAAAGTGGAAGGAAATGAGTGAATGCAGAAATGGAATATTTATTGCGCAGAAATGTACTTCCACCAGATATGAAAGTATTTATTATGAGCATGCAGCAAAGATTTAGGATGAAGAGGTAACGGCAAAGTCGCTGCCTATTGCTGCAAGAATCTTAGGATTTTTTGGTGTGGAGAACTGCTATAGGAATTCATCCTTGTTAAGAGGCTTGTGGTAGAGGCGCAAACGATGACCTACTAAAAATTTGAATTTGACATGATCAATTGTGGATAATTGTATGACACCATTAGAGAATGTTTGAATTACCTCATAAGGTCCTCACCAGCGTGTCTGCAATTTTCCCAAGTTGTCTTTCTACCTTGAATCATAGAGAAGGGCCCAATCACTTGGCTTGAATGTTTTGTCTTTTATATAGTGATCATGCCACTTCATGCGTTGATTCTTAATTGTTTATGTGTGTTGCATGGCTGACTATCTGATTTCATCTAAGGCATTAAGCTGCAAGAGCCTTTCTTGTTGTGCTGCAAAAAGAGTCATATCCAAGGCAATGGTTGTTCTCAGGGTTTTATGCTCAAATTCCACCGGCATCATAGCTTTTGTCCCATACACCATTTCAAAGGGTGTAAACCCTATTGTGGTTTTCCAAGTGGTTCGATAATCCCATACTACTTCAAATAACCTGCTAGATCAATCCTTACGGTTAAGAGCTATTGTCTTGGTCAATATAGATTCAAGTTCCCTATTAGTGATTTTTGCTTGTCCATTCGCTTGAGGATGGTAGGGAGTGGACTTTCTATGCCTTATATTATATTCATTAACCAGGGTGGTGATCAAAGTGGAAGTGAATTGTGCCCCTTGATCTGTCACAATCTCTCTGGGAACTCCATACCGAGTAAAGATCTCTTCATATAAAAATTTTGCTATCTTATTATCCCTAACATGCTTGAATGTTTTGACTTCAACCCACTTTGTGACATAGTCGGTACAACAAGAATGTATGACCGACCATTTGATGATGGATCAATTGGCCCAACAAAGTCTAAGCCCCATTTGTCAAATGGTATAACAACCACTTGTGGATGTAAAGGCATTTCATCAGACCGAGTTGGTCTTCCCATTCGCTAACATCTATCACATTTCCTGGTATATTTGACCGCATCCTTGTGCAAAGTTGGCCAATAATATCCTGTAGTCAGTATCTTGAGAGTTGTTCTCTTGGCAGCAAAGTGACCTCCACAAGGCTCATCATGACATGCATGAATGATATCATAAGTTTCATTTTCTCTAACACATCGCCTCATAACTTGATCTGGTCCTGTATAGAATAAGCAATTTGTTATCCATGAAAAGTTGAAGCTCTTTCCTACCAGCAATATTTTTTCCTTTGGAAAGAAATGAGGAGGGATCTTGTTAGTTGCTAAGTAGTTAGCTATGTTAGCATACCATGGAATGTTCACATTAATTGAAAAACAAAGGCTCATCTGGAAATGAATCATCAATGGCTTTGGGACTGTCTGGTGTTTGAATTCTGGACAGAAAATCTGCCACTACATTTGTTTTACCTGGCTTGTCTATGATAGTGATGTCAAATTCATGCATTAACAACAACCATCTTGCCAACCTACCTATAATGGAACTTTTATTCATAAGGTACCGGATGGCTGCATGATCAGTATGTACAAAGATTTGATAACCAGTAATATAGTGTCTGAATTTATTGAGGGCATAGATAACATCTAACATTTCCTTTTCAATGATAGTATAATTTAGCTCTGGTCCTTGCAATTTTTTGTTGATATAGTAAGTTGCATTCTCCAAAACTCCTTGCTTCTACCCCAAAACTGCTCCTATTGCAAAATCTGATGCATCTGTATGAATGTGAAAAGGAAGAGACCAATCAGGTCCTTTAAGCACAGGGGCCTGGATTAAGGCTCCTTTAAGTTTATAAAATGCCTCTTCATATATTTTTGTCCATTCAAACTCAACATCTTTTGTTAAGAGAGAATATAGAGGTCCTGCCATCTTACTAAAGTCCTTGATAAATCTCCTATAGTACCCTGCATGGCCTAAAAACCTTCTTACATCCTTTTGTTTTGTAGGGGTAGGAAGATCAATTATTACCTCAATTTTGGTTGGATCAAATTGAATACCTAATTGAGAAATACGATGCCCCAACACTATTCCTTCTTGCATCATCATGAAGCATTTTTCATTGTTTAGGCAAAAATTATGATCCTCGCATTGCTGCAATACTTTGGCAAGATTTTGCAATGCTTCATTAAAGGTGGCTCCATAATCAGTAAAATCATCCATGTAAATCTCCATACAATCATGGGATATATCTGAAAATATACTAAGGACAACCCTTTGAAAGGTTGCAGGAGCATTGCATAGACCAAAAGGGAGAACTGAATAGGCATATGTTCCTCGAGGGCAAGTGAAGGTGGTCTTTTCCTGGTCTTCGGGAGCTATTCTGATCTGATTATAACCACTAAACCCATCCAAGAATGAAAAGTATTGCTTACCTGCTAGAGAATCTAATACTTGATCTATGAATGGAAGTGGAAAGTGATCATTTTTGGTAGCAGTGTTGAGCTCCCTATAGTCCACACAAACTCTCCATTTTCCTCTTTTCTTGGAAACTATAACCAAGGGAGAAACCCATTGACTATCTGAAATAGGGTAAATGAATCTCGCATTAAGCAACTTTTGTAGTTCCTCCTTAATTATTTCCCTTAGTGCAGGATTAATCCTTCGCTGAGGTTGTCTAATTGGTTTACAATCTTCTTTGATATAAACTCTGTGGGTACACAATGTAGGATTTAATCCCTTCATGTCATGATAATCCCATGCGAAGGCTTGTTTTGGGGCTTTGAGTAATTATATTAATGACAACCTCTGGTCTATTGTAAGTTGACTATTGACATTCAGATTCCTTCCTAGAGCAATCTCTACTTAAGTGACTGACTCAACATTAAGATATTTTAGATAAAGAAGAGGTTTGGATTTCCTGCGGTAACAAGGTATGAAATATGTCTGTGGCTGCAGGAGAATCTAATGAACTTGCAGATGCAAGAAGAGTATGCAAAGGACTTGTTTATATACCAGATGAATGTTGAGCTGCTCCATAATGATTTCCTATGATGTTAGAGAGTATTGTATCATCTTCTTGGAGTTCTATGAATGGTTCTCTGGTTAACATCATTAGTTGATAAACAAAATTAATTTCCTCTGCTTCTTCTCCTATATCTGGCCATACTACTTTCTCTTGATCAAGTTGTGGTTGTGGTGAAGAATAAAGTCCAAGATTTTTAGTAGTAATACCATCTGAAATGGTCACGTCCCCTAATCTGCAACCTATGTATGCATCAGTTGTAGCAAGCCAAGGTCTTCCCAAAATGATTGGATATCCACCCAATGTTACCTTAGGAGAGAGTATTATAAAATCAGCCATATATTCCCAAGAATATAGTGTGACAACAATATCTTCAACCATCCCTTCAAGTCAGACAGTAGAGATATCAGCAAGTTGCAGGACCGTTGGGGTAGATCTAAGACTAGTAATACTGAGTTGTTACATGACATCCTTGGTCATCACATTTATGGCTGCTCCTAAGTCTATCAAGGCATTTTTAATTTGAGTTCCATTAATAACTACCTTCACAATAGGACTACCTGGGTCAGAATATTTAGAGACAACAACTTTTCCTAACATAATATCAGCCAATTGCCCTACTACATGTACTATTTTTGGGTCCTTTTTCTTGCTTCCAGGTTTTTTTAGACATGCCTCTTTAATAGCTTTTCCATATTTGGGAATATCATTAATACCTTGAAACAATGGAATCTTTACACATATATATTTTAATTGATCAATAAGATCAAAAGCTATGTCATCCTGCTGTCGAGAAATTGTTGGCATATGTGCAAAGTTTGATGACATGATAGGATTGTATGTTGTCATTGATGTCAATATGCTGGAGTTTGAACCGGTATATTGAAGCATGCAAACTGGCAAGTGAACCGGTATGATGGTATGAACCGGTATGTTGGAATGTGAACCGGTATATGCAAAGTTTGTATTGGGGTTTCATTTGATATGACTATCGGTTGGTAGTCTCAGCTTCAAGGTTTCTGGTTGATGCATTCCAAGTCTGTGTGATTCGACCGACGACATCCTGTGATGAGTTAGCATTGAAATGAAGATTAGATCGTATTGTCACGTAAGCCTTGTGCACATGAAGAATTTCCTTGAGGATCTTGCATGAAGAAGATTGATTCTATCTACCTTGGGAATGTGCAAAATCTTAGTAAACGGTGGAGAGTGCGTGATGGGTTATCAGCGTCCAGAAGCAGTAAAGAACGAATGATGCAGAATGTCTTGAGATTCGTTCAAGATTGTGTTACCCTATGTAATGTGTTTAAACGGCCAGGATTGAACCGATTGTATTATTAACCTCGATGCTTAGGGTTTTAGGTTTTTGCCACCGACCTAATTGTTGACTATAAGGTCGATGACGATTCTCATTTGAAGTTGTTGGCAAATGAATGTATGTGAGGTGATTCTTGCTAGACCGGAGAAGTGAGTAGAGATCTGTAGAGTGTGATTGCAAATGTAAAGGAACTAAAGTGGATCTTCCTTGGCATTAAGTGTTGTTATCAGATTAGTGTATTACCTGTTGACTTCTAACAATTTCAGCAGATGGAAAATCCCTTTACCAAGTAGCTTTAACAAGCTTTTGTAAATCCTTTAGCAGGGTGACTCAAAATCATTGAGTTCTTTAAATCCTCTGACAAGGTAACCTTTAATAGGGTTTTAACCTCTAACCAGGTATTTAGCCATCCCTTAACCGGGTGATCCCTGGCAAGATCAGTTCCTAGTAGAACCAGTTGTAAATTCTTTAACCAGACTAGGCTCCTAATAGAGAGAACTGAAGAAGAGTTCAAGAACAACTTGTGGGTATTCATCCCCACCATGGTTTTTCCCAATTGGGTTTCCACGTGAAAAATTAGTGTGTTATGTGTGATGCTTTTTCATATGATGTTTTAGTGTTTTCTGTTAAGCGGTAATGCAAGCTGATCCGATGGTCGTTGTATTTATGATGTATTACTTGCTTAAGCATATGGGTGAAGTTGAGATGAGGTAATAGGTTTTGATAATATCTAGATGTTACAGGTTTATGTCATTTACTATCATATTGTGTTTTACCGGTAGTGCCTTTATTTATATCGGTGATATTATTTACCAGTTAGTGCAGTCTTTGCAGTTTAAGTTGTTGGAGAAGTTTTTGTCCATACTGATTCACCCCCCCCCTCTCAGCATCTGTTGGGTATTTACTGTTCATCATTATTCATCAATTGGTATCAGAGCGTCCTCCAGGTCCTCTGTGTTATAAGCTTAACCGCTTGAGGAAAAGATCATATTCTAATGATGAAGAGGGAAGGTCCTAAGTTCAATAGAGATAACTTTAAGATATGGAAGGATAGAATGAAGATATACATTAAAAGCATGGGTGCTCAACACTGGAACTACATTGAGAATACTTATGTTGTCCCTACCAGTACTCTCACTGATGATCAAAGAAGAGAAATTCAGGAGAATGGGCAAGTCATTGAAGCTCTTATCAACAGTCTATCTAATATTGAGTTTATAGATGTTCAAGACAAAGACAATCTCAAAGATGTATGGGATATTCTGGAGTCTATCTAGGGCGGTGATGAGCATGTGAAGCAGGCTAAGGAAGAAAGCCTTAGAGGAAAATTTAAAGACATGTGGATGGTTGAAGGAGAGACCATTCAACAATATGGGATAAGGATTAAAATTGTTGTTGGAGACATCAAGAGTGCAGGAGGTACAATGGATGATTCCAACATTGTTAGCAAATTTTTGAGATCCTTATTACCAGTCTATGCAATAAGGGTTGCCACTATTCAGGAGTTGAGATCTATTGACAAGACAAAGGTATCCCTAGATTCCATCATTGCTAAGTTGACCGTATATGAGCTAAACAGTTATGATGGCAGTGTTCAGAAGACTGAATCAACCTTTAGAGCATCTTCTGCATTATCCAGAAAGGGAAAAGAGGTTGGTACCAGTCGTGAACCCAGACAAAGCAGGGATATGGATGATGAGGAGATCTTGATGGAGTTTGAAGGTCTTCTTGCCAAGAGACTTCCTAAGGGAACTGGAAAATACAGAGGTAAGCTCCCTTTGAAATGTTTTTCTTGTAATAGGATAGGACACATTGTTGTCAACTATCCCAACAGTGATAATAAGGACAAACCGGAGAAGTTTAAAAAGTTCAAAGGAGGAAATAGGAGAAACTGTCTTGTTGTAGTCAATGAAGGTGTCACTGATGATGAATAAGAAGATGAAGAAAGCGAAGACATAGTGTTTGTAGCCATTAAGGAAGATGTGTTAGACAAGAAGGCTCTTGTCTCCCACTTTGATAATTCTAATGAGTGGATTATTGATAGTGGATGTTCTCACCACATGACTGGTGACCGGAAAAATTTTCTATCTCTGGAAGAGTATGATGGAGGTGTAGTCCGATTTGGTAATGATGAACCATGTATGATAATAGGTAAAGTGTCCATCTCTCTAAATGGAAAAAGCAGTGCAAATAATGTGTATTGGGTAGAAGGTCTTAGGAATAACCTTTTGAGTGTTGCCCAGTTGAATGATAAAGGGCTCACTCTGGAATTCAAAGATGGAGTATGCAAAATAAAAGGAAAGAGTGGTGAACTGATGGCCACCAGTATGCAGACCAAAGGTAACTTATTTCAGTTAAATACAAAAATCAGTCAATGTCTAATGGCTAAGTTTTATGACAGTTGGATATGGCATAGGAGACTCTTCCATATAAATTTTGATAATATTGTGAAGGCTAGTAAGATCAAGGCAGTTAGAGGATTGTCTGTGCTGAACAAACCAGAGAATCCTTTGTGCAGAGAATGTCAACTGGGGAAAATGTCTTCCTCAACCTTCAAAGGTAAATCTTCACAGCAAATAATTTACTTGATCTTGTACATACTGATTTGTGTGGTCCTATGAAAACTAGGAGAGTTCAGGGAGATAAGTACTTTATGATTCTTACTGATGATTTCTCTAGAATGATGTGGGTTACATTCTTGAAAGACAAGTCTAAAGCTTTTGGAAAGTTTAAAGCCTTCAGAGCACTAGTTGAAAAGGAAAGTGGTAAGAGGATTAAATGCCTTAGAATTGACCAAGGAGGTGAGTTCACTTCTAGTGAGTTCAATAAGTACTGTGAAGAGAACGGCATTAAGAGGCAACTCCCTGCCCCTCGGACTCCATAGCAGAATGGCCTAGTAGAAAGGAACAACCGGACTACAGTTGAAGCAGCCAAAATGATGCTGATTCAAGGGAAGGTTGCTCACACTTTTTGGAGAGAAGCGGTGAGCACTGCAGTCTACACTATGAACCGGGTACTCATCAAGAAAGGTAAGGATAAAACTCCTTATGAGTATTGGACTGGTAAGACTCTAGTAGTAAGCTACTTTAGAGTGTTTGGTAGCAAGTTTTATATTAAGAGAAGTGAACACCAGAGCAAGTTTGATTCAAAATTTGATGAGGGAATATTCCTAGGGTATTCCACCAAGAGCAAAGCTCTCAAGTGTTTTAACAATAGGACTCAAAGAATTGTTGAAAGTATCAATGTTAGAATTGATGAGACAGTGAGCGAGCGGTAGATGAACCGGATGTAACCTTCTGGGAACCGGTTGCAAAACAACCAAGTACAAGTAACAGTTCTCCTACACCAGTAGATGCTGATGTAGATGAAGATTAAGATGAGGATGAAGAGGAAAAGCAAGAGGAATCAGCCAAGATTATTCCTAGGTATGTAAAGTTGCATCATGATCCAAAGCAGATCATAGGAGATAAGGATGCAGGAATTCTTACAAGAAGAAAGGTCAGAGAAAATTCTTGCATGATTTCTGAATTTGAGCCCAAAACATTTAAAGAGGCACACAAAGATGAAGACAGGATTAAGGCTATGGAAGAGGAACTTGACCAGATAGAAAAGAATGGTACATGGTCTTTGGTACCCAGACCTGAGCACAAAAATGTTATTGGCACCAAATGGGTTTTTAGAAACAAGTTGAATGAAGATGACACAGTGGTAAGAAACAAAGCAAGATTGGTATGTAAGGGGTATGCTCAAGAAGAAGCAGAAGACTATGGAGAAACCTTTGCTACAATAGCTAGATTGGAAGGAGTTCGAATGCTTCTTGCATATGCAGCCTTCAAGGGATTCAAAGTGTATCAGATGGATGTGAAATATGCATTCCTAAATGGAATACTTGAAGAAGAAGTGTATATAGAGCAACCAGATGGGTTTGCCCTATCAGAAGATAGTGATATGGTGTGTAGGCTACATAAAGCCTTGTATGGATTGAAGCAAGCACCTAGAGCATGGTATGAACGTTTAAACTCCCATCTTGTGAAGATTGGATTTAAAAGAACAAGTGAAGATAGCAATATCTATCTGAAGTCAAAAGGAGATTAGATTTTGATCTATGAAGTGTTTGTTGATGACATAATTTTTGGTGGAAATGACGAGATGAGCCATGCATTTGCAGATGAGATGAAGAAGGAATTTGAGATGTCACTAATCAAAGAGATTAAGTTCTTCATTGGACTACAGATTCAAAAAATGAAAGATTGTATCTTTATCACTTAGTCCAAGTATGTCAAAGAGGTGTTGAAGACCTTTGGCATGGAAGACAGCAAACCGGTTGGTACACCTATGATGACCGGTTGTAAATTGTCAAAAGAAGATGACTCAGCATTGGTGAATGAGAAGGAATACCGGTCAATGATTGGTAAGTTGCACTATGTAGTACACAACAGACCAGACATTGCACATGCAGTGGGCATTGCTGCACGTTTTCAGAAAAGTCCAAGAGAATCCCACTTGGTAGCAGTCAAGCGGATTCTTAAATATCTAAAGGGAACTATAGATTATGGATTGTGGTATCCATACAATAATGATTTCAATCCCAAAGTATTTACCGATGCCAATTGACCTGGTAATGTGGACGACCGAAAGAGAACAACCAGTGGTGCATTCTTTCTTGGTGGTAGACTAGTCTCATGGATGAGCAAAAAGTGGAGTTGTATCTCTCAGTCCACAGCAGAAACAGAATATGTAGCAGCATTTATGAACTGCATTCAGACAATTTGGATGAAGCATGTATTAAGTGGCTTCAAAGTCCCTGTATCTGAACCAGTGAGTATATTTTGTGATAACACCAGTGCAATTAATATTTCTAAGAATCTAGTATTGCATGCTAGAACCAAGCATTTTGAGCTCAAGTATCATTTCTTGAGGGAGAAAGTTCAGAACAAAGAGGTTGTATTGGAACATGTTTCCAGTAAAGAGCAGTTAGCAGATATATTCACCAAGCCTCTACCAAAGGCTACATTTACCTATTTAAGAGGTGAATTAGGGGTGTTGCCCCTTCAAGAGGTGAACTAAAGGTATGTGCTCCACATCAGTCAGGTATTGCATTGTCAAATCTTTTCAGGATTGATGTGTTGAAGGATGCTACTTCTCAGGGGGAGCAACATAGTAGATCATGGATGTTTGTGCCTCCACTTTGGCATTGTTGTCAAAGGGGGAGAAGATGTGAAGCAGAGAAGATATCTGCAGTATTGAAGACATATTATATGGAAGAAGATGTAGAGATATCTTTGTGTATTTCCATCAATGCCAAAGGGGGAGATTGTTGGCATGTGTGTAGAGTTTGATGACATGATAGGATTGTATGTTGTCATTGATGTCAATATGCTGGAGTTTGAACCGGTATATTGAAGAATGCAAACTGGCAAGTGAACCGGTATGATGGTATGAACCGGTATATGCGAAAAGGTGAACCAGTATGTTGGAATGTGAATGGGTATATGCAAAGTTTGTATCGAGGTTTCATTTGATATGACTACCAGTTGGTAGTCTCAGCTTCAAGGTTTCGGGTTGATGCATTCCAAGTCTGTGTGATTCGACCGACGACATCCTATGATGAGTTAGCATTGAAATGAAGATTAGATCATATTGCCACGTCAACCTTGTGCATGTGAATAATTTCCTTGAGGATCTTGCATGAAGAAGATTGGTTCTATCTACCTCAAGAATGTACCTTAGTAAACGGTGGAGAGCGCGTGATGGGTTATCAGCTTCCAAAAGTGGTAAAGAACGAATGATGCAGAATGTCTTGAGATTTGTTCAAGATTGGGTTACCCTATGTAATGTGTTTAAATGGCCAGGATTGGACCGATTGTATTGTTAACCTTGATGCTTAGGGTTTTAGGTTTTTGCCACCGACCTAATTATTGTCTATAAGGTCGATGATGATTCTCATTTGAAGTTGTTGGCAAATGAATGTATGTGAGGTTATTCTTGCCAGACCGAAGAAGTGATTAGAGATTTGTAGAGTGTGATTACAGATGTAAAGGAATTGAAGTGGATTTGCCTTGGCATTAAGTGTTGTTATTAGATCAGTGTATTACCTGTTGACTTCTAACCATTTCAGCAGATGGAAAATCCCTTTACTAGGTAGCTTTAACAGGCTTTTTATAAATCCTTTAATAGGGTGACTCAAAATCATTGAGTTCTTTAAATCCTCTGACAAGGTAACCTTTAACATGATTTTAACCTCTAACCAGGTATTTAGCAATCCCTTAACCGGGTGATCCCTAGCAGAACCATTTGTAAAGTCTTTAACCGAACTAGGCTCCTAATAGAGCGAACTTCAGAAGAGTTCAAGAACAACTTGTGGGTATTCATCCCCACCATGGTTTTTCCCAGTTAGGTTTCCACATGAAAAATCAGTGTGTTATGTGTGATGCTTTTTCATATGACGCTTTAGTGTTTTCTGTTAAGCGGTAATGCAAGCTGATCCAATGGTCACTGTATTTCTGATGTATTACTTTCTTAAGCATATGGGTGAAGTTGAGATGAGATAATAGGTTTTGAGAAGATCTAGATGTTACCGGTTTATGTCTTTTACTATCATACTATGTTTTACCGGTACTACCTTGATTTAGATCGATGATATTGTTTACCGGTTAGTGCAGTCTTTGTAGTTTAAGTTGTTGGAGAAGTTTTTGTCCATACCAATTCACCCCCCCCCCCTCTCAGTATCTGTTGGTTATTTACTATTCATCATTATTCATCAGAAACTTCTACCTATAATCTTTTAGGAAATGGGGGAGTTCTAACAAGTGTGCCTGGACTCTCAGATTTATGTACCTTCTCAGGGTTTTCAGGTTGATTAGGTGTAGTATCCTGAGCAATCTCTTGAGATGGTAATTCTATTATAACTGGAGGAGATGGGGTAGGCAGAGTTATTCCTAACCATAAGTGAATATCACTTATATCAAGAGAATATGCGGGATACTGATTAAGATCAATTGAAAAAACTTTTTGTTGTTGTTGGGATTTGTTATTTGGATTTGGCACAGGCTGTGTTGGCAGTTGGGTTGGCTTGGGCGGAGTAGCATTAGGAGTTGGTGGCATTAAAGTCGGTTGTTGGGACTATTGTTGTGGCCGCAAGAAACTTGATGATTGGTTTGCCCATTGCTGACCTCCCCTCTGTTGCGGTGACTATTGCCAGTTACCTTGAGCTGATGACCAATTCCCTTATGGTTGTTGCCATTGAGAGGAAGGACTCTGATAATTGGGCCAAGGTTTTTGAGAGTTATTCCAAGACTAAGGAGTATAATTTCCAAAATTTGGGGAGTATGGAGGTTGCCACTAATTATCTTGTGTAGTGAAGTTCATATAAGTATTAGAAAAAGACAATGGATCTTGTGGCATACCTTGTCTTGGAGGCCAAGGCCTTCATTGTGCAACATAAAAGATTTGTTCATCATCTCCATAGATTGGATTGAAATCTAGGGAAGCATGTTGGCTGTCAATTTTAGCTAGAAGTTTACATTTGCAGTCCCTCTTCTTTTGTTGACAGTGAGGACAAAACTCAGCAAGCATGGCCTTTGTTTCCTCATGCTTCTTTCTTACTTGAAGTGTATCCAGCTAAGTAGCCATATTGTTAATAATATCCTCTTTAAATTCCTTTAACAAATGAGTTATCTCCATCCTTGAAACTGTTGTAGATGCCTTTGCAATTGAAGAACCAAGCCTATAGTATCTCCACTTCTTGGCTGAAGCTCTGGAATATTTTTGACAGATTTGTTTGATGTCATCCCATTGAAATTGAGTAATGTCTCATCCTCCCATGAGTTCTAATGAGTCAACACAGTCTTCATTAATTCCCCTTAGAAAGATCAACTTCATGGATTCTTCACTCAAGATGTTATGCTTGAATTTTCTCACACTAAACAGAAACGTTTCCAAATAATCTTCCAGACTCTCATCTTCTTTTTGTGTCATCTAGAAGATATCATCACCATGTCGATCCATTCCCCTGCAATAATATTTCTACTTATCCAAGAAGTTTGTCTTCATCTCATCCCAGGTAGTGATTACATCTCTACCTAGACTCATAAACCATCTCAGAGCAGCTTCTTTCAAAGTAGCAGGGAATAACTTGAGTTTATGGGCATCAGTGGTATAGTCATAACTTCTATAGCGGATTTAAAATTCAAACAGAAAGGTATCTGGATCTTTTGTCACCAAGCCATGAAATTTTGGAAGAGAAGAGGCTGGTATATTCTTCAAGTTTGCATTATCATGTTGGTCAGGAATAGGAAACTCAAATGTTGGGTTTGCAGGCAGAGGTGGAGGATTTGTTGCCATTGGTCCCTAATAAAGAACCAAAGGTAAGATGTTTTGCTCAGGGGGTTCGTTTAAGAAGCCTAGGTCTCCTTCTGACAAATCAAAACACCTCTATTTCACACAAAAGTTTCTACAAAAGGGTTTACTTCTAGTGCTTGATCTGATCTTATGTCTCAAGTGGAATGCGAGGGAAGAAATATTCCTAATGAATCTCTTCTCCTTCTATGCATACAAATTTAATGAAGAAATTCAAAGAGCTAACTAAGAAAGCTTAAAATTAATGGCTACAACATGTTCTTAGTTTGGCACCATCCCCGACAATGGCGCCAAAAATATTGGTCCTCACAACTGGAATGGCAACTAGGTAATAAAACACAATTCAAGGATTGGGCATCCTTACTGAACAACTAGCTTTCTTGTAGCAAAGGCTCATTTACTTATCGACCAGGGACGTAAACTTGAAACGGGCCAGCACTGTATGTGCACTAAATTCATATCGCAACCATTCTATCTTACTGCAGGAACAGAAATTCTCTGAAGTAAATGTGCAAAAGACATAATGAAATAATACTTAATCAGAATTCACAACTGAAAATAACTTAAGCAACTACTACCGAAAGATAATGTTCTGGCAAGCAGATAGAAACTACTCTGTCACTATGGTTGTAGGAACAGACATAGGAACTATTTCCAGTGACTGTAGGAACAGACAAATGTCGAAACAACAACTAGTGCAAGATAGAAATTAACTAAAAAATATAAAGGACTACTCACCAAGTGGGCCCCCTTGAGTGAGTATATCTAGAACTTCTTATATTACAACTGTTAAGCTCAAAATCACATTGATCTCTTTATTCCAAATTGACTATAAAAATACATAAGTCTAAAATCTATGTATTACAAATTCTATGGTCAATCCCTGCTATCCTCGAGAGGAGATAGAGACCTTTTATTTATATGGAAACTTATAACAGATTCCTAACTGATCAACCCACATTCCAACAAAATAGGCGAACAGGTTTTATTATACTAAAGAAGAAGTCAGCACAGGAAAACAAAACAATATCTATCCTACAGCTGAGAAGATATAGCATGACTTGCTTCCTAGATTTAAGCTCCACTAAGAATAGTTATAAATGTCTCATAAACCATTTTGTTGAAGAAACGGTTAAGTGGCTTCGATCTTCTTCAATGCTGCTTTTCTTTGACTGGGTCTGCATCGTGGCGGCATGCCTATTGTTCCTTTAAACTGCCACTAAGTCTTTTCTTCTTCTTTGTCGACCTTGCATCATGATGTTAACATGCACAACAAACATGTGTACATACTAATGTTAACATGACATAAATTAAACCATACTTAAGATTGATTTATATATTTTGCATAGATAAACCATTTAGAAACCATTATATGGCAACCTTAAGTATCAAACAAGTCAGTTCCAGAAACACTTAAAAAGGTATCGACTAGGAGAGTATCCTAATCCAAATATCATCTAATCACAAGACCTAGGCAAGAATACTATGACAAAAATCTATCAAAATAGAGCCATTATTTAGGCTCATCAATCAAGCTCTTCAAAATGCAACAATCTCATGTCATTCTCCCCTTCTATTACTTGCACCAATAGGAGTTGCAACATTCAATATAGGAGCCTATACAGTTCAATCAAAATTGAAATCCCAATATGAGATTTTGCTCAACTAGAAGGAACAAGACTTACAAGTTTTCAAGAAGAGATAGCACATATCAAATATATTTTGATTGATGAAATGAGATCCATTGGTCAAAACATGCTGGAAAACATAGATTCTTGACTCCGACAAGCATTCCTACAAATGCACATAGAAGATTTGTAGGTATACCGTTCATTATGACTGATGAAAATAATTATTTTATATAAAATCTAATATAATTCATTAGTTGTGGCCCCTTTGGGGTGGTATTTTATTGGTTTTGTTGGTAATGCTATTTTTTCTAGGGTTGATGTCCTTGAGCTTTGTAATGTTATTTCCAATCTAGTAATTTTTTACCCCTCTTTTTAAAAAAAAAATCATATCTATGAAACTTCTATAATAATACAATATAGTTTTAAAAATACTTTTTGTCTATTATCTTTCAAGAATATTTATGATTTTGGTTGGATATTTGGGTCAATTTCCTCCAGCCAATGATAGACCGGTTATGATAGCAACAGACGGACAAAGTTACTGTGGGAGGAATTCAAAATTATGATTATATTAGATAAAAAAATTTAGACAAGATGGAGAAAACATACAACAACAACAACAAAGATTTCGTCAAATTTTGATAAATCTAAGAGATGCAAACCCAAACATTGATGACAGGGGGCTGCTTATGATCCCTTTTAACATAGATGTTGTAAGTCATATTGAGTTTAACAATACTATCCATTTGTTCTCCACAAATAAAAATGTTCATAATCATAATAAGAAAATATTATATTCATTGAAACATCTTGTTGCATGTAGTGTTGCAACAAAAGTAGCAAGTGCACATCCAATAGAAGATTGCTCAAGTCATGAACTTGATCTAGAGATATTGATCAGTAAGAATTTAAGGTCATGTTGACTTCAAATCTTTGGATAAAAGCAAGACATGTAAATGGAGCTCTCAGATATATTTGAAATATTGTCTACAAACCAAAAAGTTCCCCACATGAACCACCAACATATGTGATGATTGAGTTTGACAAATATTCAAGAATATCATTTGAAGATAACCATCCAAATACAATTCCAATAAAAATAATGCAAAGAGGCAGAACATATCAATTACCATTAAGATTGGCATGGGCATTGACAATATATAAATCTCAAGGATTGACTCTTGCAAAAGCCATAGTTGATATAGGATCGAGAGAAAGAATGAGATTGACATTTGTTATAATATCTCATGTAAAGTCTCTAGAAGGTTTGAGAATAATGTCAGTATTCACATATGACCTTTATAAAAAAATGGAAAAGGGTAGACAACCTGTGAAGCATAAAGCTAAAGAAAACAGATTGAAATTCATGTAATATATTTTTCTTCAAGTTGGCTTCCATGACTTTTATATTTTCTAATATCAAAAAAATTAAAACTAGTATGAAATAATTTATCACTAAGAAATGTCTTATTTTTATCACAATAATAATTTCTAACATTTAATATGCAATCATATGCTTTCACAATGTTTATAAAAGAAAATTTAATTAAAAATGGTTTAACATTGACCAAAATCAAGTTTATTTGATTATTTTCATTTCACAACTTACATCATTTTATAAATAAAATGTATCTAACCTTCATGTAACCTTGCATCATTTTTTTATTATGATAAAGGGAAATGCTATATATATGTTATTCTATTCTATTTCCTATTTAATTGCATACATTTACTTCAAATGAAGAATTTTTTTTTATAAGTTTATCTAATTAACTCAACTTAACATATATTGCCTTTAAGTTTGAAATGTTTATCTTCTACTATTCAATATTGATTTAAAAGCTAAAAATAATTTCAAAATATGTAGCATTTTCTAAATATACATCATGTAACTTTGCATCATTGTTTTTGTTATGATAAAGAGAAATGCTACATATATGTTGCTCTATTCTATTTCCTATTTAACAACATACATTTACTTCAAATGAAGAATATTTCTATAGATTTATCTAATTAACTCACCTTAACATATATTGCCTTTAAATTTAAAATATTTATCTTATACTATTCATTATTGATTTTAAAGCTAAAAATAATTTCCATGCAGGTGAGCAAGATGTTACGTAATGCATGTGCATGGGTGTCCAATTGGCTGACAAATTACCACTACCATCTTCCATTCAATGACATCCTTCGTATAGAATTAAGTGTCTGCTATTGGTTGAGAGAAAAAATGGTCAATAGAATTGAGAAAAATGGACCACGGAATAGTCAAAGAAAATTTCATAATTATGCTTTATACTTTAACTTCCTCTATGGTTCCAAGGTGAAAATGAACTTAGATGTAAAATTCTATAATCTACAAATTGAGATTATAGATTTATGTGACTGGTCAATTTCTCAATACCATGAGCTTCAAGACCGTTACCTTGTTGGATGTACCTAGAAGGTCACTATTAGGCCAATAGTGACAATCAAAAAACACAACCTATTTGAATAGCTCAATATGAAGTTCATGTGATTTCTTAAGAGAAAATCACAAATTAGTTATCACACAGGACCACTTGAAGAATGATTGCTTGCTACTTTTAAGTTTAATTATTCAATCAGATTCACAGTGCATTAGGTCATGCCATCATTCAGGTTGTTACATGTACACTATGGAATACCTACATTATATATTGTGAATTCCAACGTAACAATCAAAGTTCGGGTTCTTCTTCATGATATTGAAAATGAATCTAGATATTACTAGTGCATAAATAGTTAACAAAGCAAAAAATTCTTACAAATTTTGAAAAACTATTTATGCATTGTATCTATGACTAAATTTAATTCTTATAATGATTCCCTTGAATTAATAAATTTGATATATGATGGCGTGCGTGTGAGGGCTCACGGGCGGCCGAGCTAGGGTTTTGATTCCCTAGCTCATGGGAGGAAGAGTTGCAAGTGTGTCATCGGGGGGAGGGAAGTGTAGGTGTGGTGGGGGAGATAAGTGGCAGACGGAGCTGGGTAGGGTTCGGTCGTGGGAGTGGAGGGTGAAACGATGGGCTTCGCGTGGGGCTTTGGCAGCGAGCAGCTGGGCTTCTGGTTTGTTGCAGGTCATGGCCTTTCAGGGGGACAGGGGTTTCGGCCAACTCCTTCTCTCGGTGGTGCTTGGGAGGGGTGGGGTCATGGGTGTCGTGCCTTCTCGAGTGACCCTTTGGGGGGTAGGTCCTTTATAATCTTGTATAATTTTGTTGAGCTCTAATGATGAGTATTGGTGGTGAGGCCTCGCAAGTACCTCCCGCCATGGATTTTTGCACTACGGTGGGCTAAAAACCCCCACTCCAGAGTATGAAGACTTTAAACAATAACCTTTTCTCATCCGAATCAGGATCGGGGAGTGTTGGTAGCTCTTGCATTATGAAGATTAATGGTTGCTTGGAGAGATGCAGTGAGAGGCTGAAGTTGGTTACTCCTCCTAAGTTGATAGCTGAAGATGTTGAGTACTTTTCAAAACACTCGCTATATTGCAAGTTTTTGGGAATGAGGATTTCTTTGCAGTTTTTGGAAAACTGGGCACAGAGGACTTGGGCACCGAAAGGGGAAATGGAGATTATGCTATTGGCAAACAACTATTTCATGGTTACTTTCAACTACATGGAGGATCGCAATAGGGTCTTTGAAGGAGGCCCGTATTTTTACAACCAGGTGGGGTTGTTCATCAAACCTTGGCATGCGGGGTTTAACCCTTCGGAGGAGCTCCCAAATAGGGTTCTAGTGTGGGTTCGTTTACCACGTTTTCCTGTGGAATTTTGTCGGGAGGATGTGCTACGGTTGATGGCTGCACTGCTTGGGAAGCCAGTGGGATCTTCAACACAAACCCTAGGGAGAAAGGTAACAACCTTTGCACGTATTTGTGTTGAAATTGATCTTAGTAAACCTATGCTAGATGCTATAGATATGTGTGTGGGATCTTACTCATGGGTTCAGCAGCTAGATTATGAGACTTTACCTTTTCACTATCGTCTATGTCATGAGTATGGTTAGTTACAGCGTAAGTGCCCTAGATATAAACTGGTGGTGTGCCAACCTCAACAGCCAGCCCAGAGTCAAGATAGGGTTGGTAAAGGAAAAGTTTCTATGTCGGTCGAGCTAGTGGGTGCTGATGGTTTTGTCTTAGTTAAGACAAGGAACAAGAATCAAGGATAAAAGAGGTCCTTACAAGAGAGACTGGAGCAGGATACCTTTAACATATTTGAGGCCTTGGATACCTTAGCCATCAAGAAGTGAATCCGGGGTTCACTCCTTTGGACCAAGGTGCTTCAGGGGGGGTCCAGAAAGAGTTATTGAGGATTTCACCCAGGCCCTATAAGTGATTGGAAGCCAGCAAATGGAGATGGATCAGACAGTAGGGTTCCAGTTGGGACTCACTCCTGGTTTGGAGGTGAATTTGGTTTGGGGGGAGGGCTCTCTAATAGCCCTGAAATTGGAACCGGCTAGGGCTAAAAGTAATAAGTCTTCCGTTCACCTGGGTCTGCATCAAAAAGATATTAAGAAAAGTGCTACGGAGAAGAACTCAAAGGCTGGCAGAAAGAAGGATTTGGATAAAATCGAATTGATGGGAGAGAATTTTTTTGAGTCAGGGTTAGTAAAGACTTTGGATTCTCACTTCTCCAATCCTCCTAAGTGATTGTGCTCTCATGGAATGTAAGGGGCTTGAATAGCGACCCTAGACAAAAAGTTGTTTGGGAATTGATTAGGAATCATTCACCCGATGTCCTGTTCTTGCAAGAAACTAAACTCTCAGTGGAGAGTATGATGGGTCTAGTGCCAAAGCTCTATGAGAAAGGTGAGTGTCAGTGTATTGGGGTAGTTGGTTCCTCTAGAGGGGTGGCCTATCTTTGGAACGCCTCAAGGATTCACCCTGTCTGGTAGGTGGCTTCCAGATCTTCGTTATTCGAGGTTGCCTCTAGTCTTGAGACCAGAGATATTATCTTGTTTACTAATACCTATGCCCCCACCAATCTTTGGGGCAAGCAGAACTTATGGTCTCATATTTCTTGTATGCGAAGGTTGGTCCCTTTTCATCCTTGGATTATGGCAGGAGATTTCAATGCTATCCTTGAGTTCAGTGAGAAGAAGGGGGGTGTCATGCGGTTGGAACCTTCTTCTTTTCTTTTTCAGGATAGTATATCTTCACTGCATATTATTGACATTAAGCCTGGTAATGGTTTGTTCACTTGGAACAATAGGAGAGTGGGGGAGTATTGGATTGCAAAGAGGCTGGACCGATTTCTAGTTTCTAGTTTTTGGGTTGGTGGGGGATGGTCCACAAGTTATGAGATTCTTGACTGGAGAGGGTTAGACCACTTGCCTATCAAGCTAGTTTCTTCTTTTGCCTGGGTTGCTCACTCTCCTTCCTTCAAATTCTGACTTATGTGGCTTCAAGATCTTGTTTTGTAGGCTCTTGTTGAGCAGTGGTGGAGGAAGGGGAGGTCAGCCTTTGGCAATGCTATGTACACTTTTGCCAAGCAACTGCAGTTTGTTAAGTTTCAGCTTAAACAGTGGAATCGACAGGGTTTGGGGAACATTTTCATGCTAAGAAAGCTACCCAAACAGTGTTAAATGGCATCACCAGTGAAATTAGAGAGCATGGTTTGTCTGAAGCCTTGCTTAGGGAGGAGGACAGGGTTGTCAAGGCTTTAGAGGAATGGGAGCTCAGGGAAGAAATTTACTTGAAACAAAGAGCCCGTATTGATTGGCTTCAAGCGGGCGATAAGAACACTACTTTCTTTTTCAACTCTGTGAAAGCAAGATGTCATGGAAATTCCATTTCTGCTCTGGTCAATGATAGAGGTGAGGTGTTATTATCCTTGCAGGAAATATCTAGGGAGGCTTTACAGTATTTCTGATCCCTCTTTAGTGAGGATTCTTAGGGGGAATTGGTGGAGGAGAACCAGGTCCTTGCTTGCATTCCTCCTCTTGTTACTGGGGAGATGAATGAGCAGCTTATAGGCTCTATTTTGCTAGAAGAACTCGAGAGGATTGTTTTTCACATGAGGAAAGGAAAAGCCCCTGGGCTGGATGGGTTCCCAGTTGAATTCTTTCAAGAGTTCTGGGATATCATCAAACTAGACTTACTGGAAGTATTCCAAGAGTCCCAAAGGAATAAACAGATCTTAGGGCCTTGAATGTGACTTTCATTGTGCTAATCCCTAAGTGTGATGGGGCTGACAGGTTAGGCCAGTTCCACCCTATATCTCTATGCAATGTGATTTATAAGATCATCTCTAAGCTGATAGCAAAGAGGCTAAAGAAGTGTCTGGGGGATGTTATCTCTGAGGAACAGAGCAGGTTTGTGGAAGGGCATCAAATTTTGGATGGTGTGGTCATTGCTATGGAGACCATTCATTCTATGGCTAAGGCTTACGATAGAGTTCATTGGTCCTTCCTCTAGAATATCCTTAGGGCTTTTTTCTTTGCTGAGGAATGGATCCAATGGGTTATGAGTGGAGTTATGTCCACCTCTTTCTTAGTGCTAATCAATGATGATCATACTGAGATGTTTGGTGCATCTAGGGGCCTCCGTCAGGGGGACCCTCTCTCCCCTTACTTATTCATTTTCCTGGCTGAGGGCCTGGGGAGGCTGATCAAGCTTAATGTGGGTCTGGGTAGTATTCAGGGTTGGAGCTGGGGTAATGACTTGCAGCCACAGTCTCATTTGCATTTTGTTGATGACATGGCCTTGATGGGACTTGCTCGAATTAGAGAAGCTAGTAATATGCGTAAGGTTTTGGATGTTTATTTGGTGGCCTCGGGCTAGTTAATCAATAAAGATAAATCTTCTATCATTTTCTTCAACACCCCTGGAGCTATTCAAAGGAGGATTTCTCTTATCTTGAGATTCCAAGTTGGCTCTTTGCCCTTGACTTATTTGGGCATTCCTATTTCTCCTGGTAACCCTCCTCGGGAGTCATGGCAGGGTATCTTGGATAAATTTCACTCAAAGGTTGAACATTGGACTCACAAATGGTTATCATTTGCTGGGAGGGTTCAACTAATTCAGTTAGTGGTTCGGGCTCTTTTGATTTATCGATGTATGCTTCAAGTGGCTCCTAAGTGGTTCTTGAAGGGTTTGGACTCTTTGGCAAGGCATTTCTTATGGGCAGGCAATCTATGCTCTTCCAAATGGAGTCTTGTCAATTGGGACTTGGTGTGTAGCCCAAATCAGTCGGGGGGGCCTGGTTTAAGGTAAGCTATTTTATTCGGGGAGGCTCTGGCTGCTAAATTGTACTGGAGGTGGTGTGTCGAGCAGGCTCGTGGCTGGGCTAAGATTTTGGCCTACAAATATATGCAGAGGATCCCAGTGTAGGAGGTTCCAAGATATCCGCTTGAGGGAAAAGGCTCAACGATTTGGTATACTCTTAAGAAGGGGGCCTCTCTCATTAAGGAAGGACTCTTTTGGATCTGCAGGAGGGAGGAAGAGGTCCTTTTCTGGAATGACTCTTGGGATGGGTACCTCCCCATCCTTGATCAATTTCCTAATCTTGGGAACCTTGGCCAGAGGTTTTTGGAGGGAGGGTGATCAAGGGTGAGTGACTTCAAGGCTTTTTACAGGTGTGGGCGGCTTGAGTTGGATCAGTGGAAGGCTCCTAATGAGTGGTCGATTGCTGGGATGGAGGAAGAGTGTGCTGAATTGCATGGCATTCTGGCGAGTAGACACTGTAGTGCCCTCAAGGGTAGGGATTGACTTGCCTATTTTTTCGAATCCTAAGGACGTCTTTACTGTAGCTAATGGATACCAGGAATTGTTGAATCAAAGATTGGAGGGAAGAGAGGTGCACTGGTGGAAACAGGTTTGGAATAATTCTTCATGGTCAAAGTGCAACTACTTCGCTTGGACTCTATCCTTGAATAGATGCCTAACTTGGGATAATATTCGCAAGCCAGGATTCTTGGGGCCTTCTATTTGTGCTTTGTGTGGTAATGGGGAGGAATATTCCTCACATCTGTTCTTCAGATGCCCATTCTCTATGCTTATTTGGCATTACTAGGGGGTGTGGAAGTGTCCTTGTGTTCACGCAGACTCTCTGGTGGAGTTTTGGAGCAGTTTGGGCAGACCTCCTATCTTGTCCCCCTTCTTCCAGACGGTCTGGTATATTGGGCCCATTTTCATACTCTGGTAGATCTGGCTTGAGAGAAATAGAAGGATCTTTTGTGAGGCCAGACTGTTAGTGCAACAAGTGTGGAATAGAATCATGGTTATGATTTGGGAGACGGTGGAAGCTAAATGTGAGGTGAATATTCCTTTGGATAGAGATGAGGCGGATATTGTGAGTAGGTTTGGATGGCAGGAGTTGTCTCCCGCCTCTGCTTGTGTCAGAAGAGGTAGATGTGCTATGAAGAAGGTCCAAAGGGTGGGAAGGTGGAGATCGTCTCAGGATGAGTTTATCAAGATTAACACCGATGGCTCCTCCATGGGTAACCCAGGCCCTGCAGGGGTTGGTGGTGTTGGTAGGAATTGCATGGGGGAAGTGGTTTTCTACTTTTTGGTGCATAAAGGGAGGCAATCTAATAATTTTATGGAGGGACTTGCTATTCTCTATGCCCTGGAGCGGGCTTGGGAGTTGGGTAGAAGGAAGGTTATCTGTGAATCGGATTCACAAATTATTGTTAATTTGTTGACAGAGAAGAAGGTGAGTGGGATTCATTGGCAGCTGGCAGGGATTGTTCATCAGATTCTTCAAATTAGTTCTTTAATGGAGCAGGTGTCTTTCAGCCACATTCCTTGTGAATGGAATAGAGCAGCTGGTTGTTTGGCTAAGTGGGCTTTGGAACATGACAGTGATTGGAAAATTGAAGGCTGGGAGCATCTCTCCCCGGATTACTGTCAGGTCTTGCAGAAGATTTTTGCTGAGGACATGGATAGTTATGATGTCGGTTGATCTTGGACTGGGCCTGTGGCTCTTTTTTGGGGCCTCGGGGCTCTGGTCCTCCTTGTAATTTTTGTGTCTGTGTTTAAATAAAGTTTTTACCCCTTTTATTCAAATTCAATGTTTATAATATAGTATAGATGTTCTTTAACAGTTATTACTACTACATGAATGATTAACCAAGTGCTTTTTTTCCTTTTTTAAAATATCATTTTGATAAATGATTCCAAATTTATT
This sequence comes from Cryptomeria japonica, assembly GCF_030272615.1. NCBI lineage: Eukaryota > Viridiplantae > Streptophyta > Pinopsida > Cupressales > Cupressaceae > Cryptomeria > Cryptomeria japonica. Next base: position 212,450,880 of record NC_081414.1, on the reverse strand, counting down.
TTACAAATGTTGTTATCATAGCTCTAAAAAGTATCATATTTGAATTTTGATTATCAATAATTCAAATTTAGCCAAAATTAAATTAAAAAACATCACCTATCATTGAATTTATTTGAACCTCATACTTTATCATTGAATATATAAATATTGCATATTTTCAAACTAGATATCTCTCAATGTACTTTGCTTAGATTTTTTAAAATATAGGTATGCTAGTTATTATTACACCAAGAGGCGTATTACACTCACATATAGTTGTTAAAATATGTGTTAATAAAAACTAAAGACATTTAATTTGGCGTGCTTGTGAGTGTTAATGAAATGAAATTAAATAAGTAAAATGAAATTAAATAACTTAAATTACTCTTATTTAAACTCAGGTTGAATTAAGAGAAAAAAATAAGCTAATTGAAATTCAAGAATAAAAAAAATAAGTTAAATAATTTGAATTGAATTTTTTTCTATTAAATATAATATGTCAAGTACATAGTATTCCAATGTTTGAAGAGCGCTAAAAAATAACCCAACATTACATGACAAACCCCAAAAAATTCCCCATCGACCCACAATAAAAAAAGGTGCAGACTGAAATTACATAGTGTTTATCTGTACAATATATGTGTCTGAGAGATAGAACAAGAGGACTAAAATATTATGTCTCCTTGTGGGGAGGAAGAGTCTCCCATTGTTTCAACCCATGTTGTCCATCCTAGTGGTCCTTCTTTCCACTTCAGCTCTCTGCCCCATAGGATCGGTTCTGCATATGGGTGAATCACTGGTATGGCCATAGGGATGTTAGGGGCTTGTTGGTTCCTGTTCTTCTGAGCCTGCATCTCCCTTATAAAATTCTCCAAGCCTTCTTCGAATTTTGTACTTTCCTCTAAGGTTCTCGTCTAGGAGAAACCATGTGAAATTTCCCAAGTGAATACTCTAGCATGTTTATTTTGAAGAAATTTGTCAAACTTCCTTCATGGTAGTCTCATAGCCACTGTCACCTGCATACCAAAAATATACACAATGGATCTCCTCAGAAACTTAGTAAGGGACCTATCTCTTCCACTAAACAGATTATCATTCCTAAACTTCCAAATAAGCCATAAAACTTTTGAAGAAAAAATAGACCAAAACAAGTTTGTTGTTCTTTTAAGACCCTGGACATTGTCGGTAATCACCTCAAAAATCAAAATATTCTTACCAATGCACAAACCAAAAATATTCCATACTTCATGGGCAAAGAGACAATCAAAGAAGATATGTGACATAATTTTAGGCACTTTACCACTGGAACAAATAGTGATATCTCCCTCATTCTTCCTTATAGGAAGTCTCTTAATAAGTAGCATCCAACAAAAAGATATTTTTTTTGGTTCAATAGGTCTGCTCCAAATACTAGTGAAGACATTTTGCTAGTATTTATGATCCTCATTAAGGTTCCAACAAGATTCAGCATGGGAGAGAACAAAAAAGCTATTAACAAGAACAACATACACATCCTTGGTTTTAACATCAGGTAGAGCTGATCCATCTGGCCATTGATAGGAGAGGAATCAAGAAGTGTCAGAATGACAAGGCTTGGATAGATCAAGAGAGGAACAAGCATCTTGGAGCATAATGAAGGTTTTGTAGTGGGAAGGAGGTATGTGTAATTTATCCATGAGGTCACACCAATTGAGAAGTTGCCCATTATGAATAATATCAGCAATGGTATTGATGCCTTTGGCAGCCCAGGCCCTGGTTGAGCAACCCTAGAGTAGAGCAAGAGGTTTTCCATTGTATTGAAGATCCCACCAGATAGACCTTTCTCCACAAATCTCCCCTCCAGATCCCATAACACCTTTATTGGATATGTGTCCCCTCATGACCTCTCAAGCATTCCAGATTGATTTGAATACAAGTGATCCTACAGGTTTGCAATCAAAGTTCCCAGCCAAAATATCACAGAGTGGAAGACCCTTCCAAGTTGAACTTTTCTTGGGGACAACACAGGAGATATTATGTCTGACTAACACCTTCCATGGTTCCCCCCTTCTCAAAGACCTGAAGATCCACTTTGCAGCCAAGGATATGCCATGCCATCTTAAATCTCTTAGTCCAAGACCTCCCACATTCTTACTCAATGAGCACCATTTCCATTTGACAACATGCTTTTGTTTGCCCCCTTTACCATCCAACCAGAGAAAGCTCTTGATTTGTTTTTGAATGTGACATAATTGATACTTGTTAAACAACTAGGTGGAGGCAAAATATATTTTGTAGGAAGATAACGCCTTTTGAAAAATCTGAACTCTCCCATCTAGTGAGAGAAATTGTCTATTCCATTTACCTAGCTTCTTATCAATTTTATCCCTGATCTAAACCCACATAGCTTTAAGGTTAGGTTCAATAGAAAAGGATATTCCCAGATACCTAACAAGATGCTTAGGGCCTCCCCAAGAGATGGAATAATTATTACACCAAGGAGGTGGGTGTGCATCCCAACCTAAAAGAACAGACTTGGGAAGTGAGATCTTGCTCCCTGAAGCTTCACATAAAAGTTTAAGTTTGGTCATCAAGATGTCTATGTTCTTTTGCTCCAAATTAGAAAGGATCCCTATATCATCAACAAACTAAATGTTAGACAGGTCGTCAACATTAGCTAAGGATATACCCTTAAATATTCAATCCTCCATGCAACCTCTCATCAAATAAAAAAGGGCATCGACAACAATGACAAAGATGACCGATGCAAGGGGACACCCATGCCTTATGGATCTAGAGAGTTCAAAATATTCTGATTTGTTTCCATTTATCTCTACACACACCTTAACATCCTTCATTAGAATGTTTACCATGTGACAAAAGTGCCCTGGAAACCCCAGACTTTCCATAACCATTCTCACAAAACTCCATTCAATCCTGTCATAAGCCTTTTCAAAATATAATAGAAGGAGAGCAGTGTCTTGGTGAGATTCCTTGGCCCAGTTCATCACCTCCCAACAAGTGAGAAAATTCTCCAATATGTATCTCTCTTTCACAAACCCGATTTGAGTGGGACTAATGACTTTAGGAAGAATGCTTTCTACTCTCCGTGAAAGGACCTTAGCTAGTATTTTATAGGAGACATTCAACAAGGTAATGGGCCTCCAGTTTTTTATTAAGGTCTTGTCCCCATCTTTTGGGATCAGTTTTATTAGTCCTCTATTAATATCTTCTCCTAGAGCTCCTCTATGAATGGCCTCTTGGTATACCTGCATCAAATCATGACCAATCCATTCTATACACTCATTGTAAAATTCTACTGCCAGTCCATTAGGCCCTAGTGCCTTTCCATTTCTAAGAGATTTGATGGCATCATTAACCTCCTCCATAGTCAATTCCATATTCAACCTCTTAGTGTCCTCTTCATCCACTTCTTTGGAATGATATCTGTAGCATAGAAATTAGGAATCATCAAAGCAAGTATAAAAGGACATATTAATCATTATTAGCTCAATCACAAACACACATTGCAATGATCTAATCCTAAGCACACTCAATAGAGATATGAAAACAAAGCATTCAAAATGAAAGATTATGCAAACCAGATGACGAATTGGATGCTTCTTCCATGCGACTCCATTGTTCTTCTTTCCTCTTCAATGGATTTGTGGATCTCACCTACAAGTGCACATACAATTGAAAGCAAGATTGATGTTGGTTATTTGGTCAAGAGTACTAGAAGCGTGATTTGACAAAGTGATTATATGATTAAGGATTTACCAATTAGCTTTGATTGACGAAGATCATCCAATTTATAGATAAATTGGAGATAGGACAAATTAGCATGAAATTGATATTTTGGCAATTTAGTTCAAAAATGGCACAATTGAGTGGAAAAGGAAGGTTATGACACCTTCTATGTCATGAATTATGACATATTTCCAATGCAATGGTTAGAGAACTAGGACCTTATGACATCTTGCTATGTCAAGAGTATGACACATGAAGCACAAAAATAGGGAGAACTAGAGACAAGTTAATTAGGTGGAAATTAAAATTAGGAAAATTAGAAAATAGGTGGAAATTAGAAATTGATGAAATTTAGAAATTCGGAAATTGATGGAAATTAGGAAATAATGAAATTAGGAAATTAGTGAATTAATCAATAATTTTTCATTTATTAATTAATTCATTCTCAAAGAGGAATAATTAGCCAATTAAATGAAGATTTAATTGTAATGAGAAGACTTAGGATAAACAAGTAATTTATTAATCCTAAAGGAAGAATGCCAAACAAGATTAAATGAATAAATCATAAAACCTTGGAAGATGAATTAGAAATGCAAGGATGACAATTAGGTCTTGATGAAAGATAATTGATATCGATTTGATCATGATTTTGAATTGATAAATGAACAGTGTTGATAAATGATTTGATTGAGATTGGTTGACAAAAATCAATGACAAATTGACCAAATTGACATGATTGAAAAGGACAAGGATCGATGACAAATTGATCGCAATATGACAAGATTGACAAGGACAAAGATCGACCAAAATCATGATTGAAGATTGTTGTCGACAAGACCAAATTCGAAAATGAGACAGATGAAGAATGTAGAAGAATGACTCGATGCTCGCAAATGATAAAAACTAAGTGCGTGACATAGGAGAAATGTTAATGCGACACAAAAACCTAAAATGAGGCAATGCGCAAATGTTAAAGTATGACTCCGCAAGCGTTGACCATTTTTAGGTGTCTACATTTTGCCCCTCTTTGAGACAATGCGATTTTAAGCATTGTTTCAAAGAACAATAATGAAAATGCCCCAGACAATAATAATGACATATGCATGCCCCCTCGAGGAATTGGCCGAAAAAAATTCAGAAAAGAGGCCAATTGATCGATAAGAATGATAGAAAATGATAGGATCAAACGGACTGCCAAGACTGACCGAAGAAATGTTAGTAAGCAGAAATTAGACAGAGGCAGGTAGAGATGAAGAAATACTTGCTTTCACCAATGCACAGAAGTAGGTGAGAACCTTTATTTGATATGGAAAAATGGATGCGGCGCTACATGGCAATGAAGGCCAGAGCGATAATGCAATCCCTTTTTGCAAAAGACAGACATATCATAGACAAACAACAATCACAATCAAAAAAAGAAAGAGACCATGAGCCATCCCGGTCACTCTAAATCACTCAGTGACATCATTGAGCAACATAGGAACATGATCGAAGCCAAAGATAAATCAATAAAAAGATAAAATGTACAAATTCCAACAAGTCAAACAAACATCTTGATCTTCATTGTCAAAAGTTGAAAGTGCTGATAGGACGATCATGCTATCTGGTTTCAGGAAATGTGACACCCCGTCTAAGACAGGACACAGTCTGGTTTCGAGTATACCACACCCTGTATAAGACCCATGATAGTAGGAATAAGGACAAATGATTTGGATACTGATATTCGATTGATATGACAGTTTGGATCAATTTGAATGCTTGGTTTGATTGAAAAAGTTCATCTGTTTAAGCGTGATTTCATTAAAGCACAATGTTGAATTGATTGCAAGTGTCATTGGATGAATGCTCAATGATCTGTCGATGCATAAAGGGAATACCTTATTGCAAAAATGCGTGTTTTTGGATTTTAATGTTTTTTGTGTGTTTTTTTAGGACTTTATTTGATTTTTAGAGATTTTTTTCAGGACCTTATTTGATTTTTTTATGACTTTTTTTTCAGGACATTTTTCAATTTTTTTGAATTATTTCAGGACATTTTTCAATTTTTTTGGAATTATTTCAGGACATTTTTAATTTTTTTGGATTTTGCCCCCAGTGTCTAGCAAGGCAAGGAATATGACAGGTGAATAAATAGGCTTGCTAAAATGATGGTGGATAGAAGGAAGACAAAGGCCTTTTATCATGGAGACAATGCGGATGCAATTTTCAAGGGCTATTGCGTGATGGGACAAGAGACTCGATATAACAATGTAAAGCAGGAACATGGCATGAGGGACATTTCAAGAGGTTTTTGAAACTATGTTTAAATTTTGCGTCCTTATGTCAGATCAAGATCAAGGAATGAAAAAGAGTGTATGGATAGTGATAAGATATGGATACGATAAGCAAGACCAAGAATGAATAAGGGACATGGACTGAAGGTCGAGGTAGGCTAAGGGATAGTGGCAGAAAGTTGCAATAAGACAGGGAATATGGATGAAAATTTATAATAAGCAAATGGATAAAGACCAAAAGCTATGATAGACTGAAAGTTGTGAACAAGATGCATGATGCTCATGAAGATCTTCAACCTAAGGTGGAAAAGGAAACTGGACATGAGGGACAATAGGATATGAAGGGTAATGACAGGGGTTCGATAGGATAGTGAAGGGCAATATGATATGAAGGAGGAAACCTGCCCCCAAGTGTGGTGTGCAAGAAGTTCATAGATTACGCATGACGCCTGTTTGCCAGGTTTTCATCATGGTACTTGCCCAAAGCGCCTGTTTGCCAGGTTTTCACCAGTGGACGAATTATTTTTGCTTAATTTTTTTCTTTTGTCTTTTTTCTTTTTCACTTTTTTTTTTTGTATTTTGTTTTGTATTTTTGACTTTTTCAAGAGAAGATGGACACATGATAGGGGATGAAAGAAGGACTCAAGCGTCTTTTTGTTTGGATAGTAGCCTTGAAAAAAAAATGGACCATGACCTTTAAAAAGTATGCTCAAAGACGTTGGTAGGATAAGGACATGGAAAATGACATGACACTAAGGCAAGGATTTATGCAAAGGATGGGATCAAAGGGATCGAAGGATGGAAAATATGCATTGGATAATGGGTAAGGTATTGGAAGAATTGGGCTTCACTGGATGGAAATGTTGGCAAGATCGACATTGGCACACACCTTGAGGGGTGATGGACTGATGGAGGACAAATGTATTTTGGATATTGAGATTTTGACGAAGGAACGACTATGGATTTTGGGACATAAGGGCCCAAAACAGATGAAGGAGGTGATGGAGGAACAAATTTGAGAGGTTGGGATGGAGGAACGACAATTTTAGATGCCAAGTTTGATGTTTCTCTTTGTGCTTCAAGGAGCTTATTGGGGATCCACATGGTTTTTGATTTTTCATGCTTTTGTGGTTCCTTGGAGTGCATTGCTTGCACAAGGGATTTAGGAACCCATATATATTTTGACTTTGCTTTATTTTTCTCAGTGGGCCTTTGAGGCCTTTCAGATATTTCTTTTTCTTTATAGATCATATTGTTCTTTGTTTTGACATGTCGATTATATTGGACATGTTGATCCTTGAATACATGTGGATTTTTAGACTTATGACTTTTATGCTTGGCATCCAAATTGCTTGGAAGAGGGAATGAATGTTGGTGTGGATGGGAATGATATGGAGGCATGTGGGATGGATGGAAGGTTCTCCAAGATGTGTGCCTTTGTTGATGTTGCATAGGAGATGGAGGGATATAGGGACCTAGAATGGATGGAAGCGATGATGGGGAAGGTGGACATTTGGATTTTGACCTTGAAGGGATACCAACACCTTGAGTGTGAGCTCTGTAGCCATGACCATTAGTATACTCTTTAACATGAAGGGATTCTTGCTTATGGATGTCTACCCCTTTGCCTTTATCAATATCTTGACTTGTAGGATACTCTTTTCTTTTGGAAGAAGACGTGAGTTCATTATGAGGTGGATGTGATATGAGAGAAATAATGAGATCTTGAAGTGGATTGGATTTCACCAAAGTGGAAGAACCCATTATGCATGTCGAGGGTTCATGAACATCTTGCACTGCCACGTTAGAATCATGAGGGGGATTAGGATCATGAGGGGGATTAGGATTGTGTAGTGGACATGGTTCAATGACAGGCTCTTCAAGAGATGGAATGAGAGACATAATGGGATCACCAAAAGAAATGCACTCTTGCAGTGGATATGCTGGATTAGGACGTGGAGATGGAGGAACAAGTGGATCTTGTGGAGGATCTGAAGGAATAATTTGATCTTGACAAGGAAGAAGATCATTGGAATCCTCTTTAAAGGTGCTTTGCTCTTGACTTTCAATGGGATCATGAGAAAGGATGGAAGGAATATCTTGATCTTTCTTAGGAAGTGGAATGTCAATGGGATTTGAAAGGACATTTTGCTCATGAAATGGAAGGGGATCGTTTGGGATCGAATGGACTGGGATATCTTGATCTTGCCCAGGGAATGGAGTGCCAATAGGACTTTGGATAGGATGGACAATAATAGGGGAATCATTATGAGTGTCTGGGGAAATGGGATCTTGGTCAACAATTGGATGGGATGATAAGGTTTCAGGATCTTGATCTTGATTTGCTTTAGGACTCATTTCTTCGTGCTCTAAATTATCCTCTTGACATGAGGTTGGACTTTGGATATGCATGGAGGATTCTAACAAGGGATCAACGGTTTGGCATGAAGGAAATGTACTTTGAACATTTGTGATGGATTCTAGCAAGGAATCAATGCTTAAATATGAGGAAGAGGGACTTGGAATGGGGTCCTCTAAAATAGGTAATGGCAATAAAGTGCATGGTGGCATTGGGTCTTGTATTTCTGAAGCATGACAAGGATGTGCATCGTGAATTGGATTATCTTGGCAATCAATTATGGATAACTCTTGGATAATTGCATCCTTAGGTGTATTGTTTAATGAGGACAATATGGAAGGTTCTTGTGAAACTTCTAAAGGTGTAGGGATAGATGCCACTGGAGAGTCAATTTGCTTGCGAGGGGATGAGGCATTGCTAGACATAGTTGTATTATCTTGATCTTCCCCAATAAACTCACTTGGTAGGTTCCTTAAGAACATTGCAATAAAGCCACCTTTCTTTTTAGGTTTTGACATGGTTGGACCTAGAATTTGAACTTGTTTGGAAAGAAGTTGGTTCTGATCTAATGTCATGTTTTGATTTTGGACTTGGTTCAATTGTTTTGACATGTTTGAAACTTGGGTTGGTGTGTGTTGCAACCTTTGTTTTTGAATGTTTGGTTGCGGTTGTTGACATTGATATGTTGATTGAACTTGTTGATACTCCACCATTGGTTGAACCATTTGTTGACATTGTATTGTTGGTTGGACATATTGTTGAAATTGGACCATTGGTTGTGTTGGTTGCATATGTTGAACAATTGGTTGTGATGGTTGACAATCTGATTGATAGTAAACACCTTGTTCTTGTTGTGGAGGCACATAATGTTGAAATTGATGTTGTCTCCTTTTTTGTAATTGTTTCATCATCTCTATTTGCGAGAGGAGAGCTGGTATGTCTGATCGTTCAAGAAGAGATCTTACATCAATTGGCTCAATCTTTGGATTTTGACCTAGAAATTTTTGAAATACTTTGGACATTTGTGATCTAATCTTCTCAATGTTTTTCACTTTTTGTTCCAAAATCTCATTTTCTTGAGTTAGTTTCTCCTCTAGTTTTTGTATTTGGACATTTGTTTCATCATAAAGAGTTTGATCAATATAGCCTTGTTGTTGAGTTGGATAGAAGTGTGATTGCCTTGGATTAAAATCTGATTGCATTGTCGGTTGATATGTCAAACTTTGTTGCATCATTGGTGCTTGGAACCTTGTTTCAATAGACATGTCACTTATGCAAATGCAATATTTTTGGAATTTTTTAAGGATAATATATGATATGCAACTAAATGCAACCTAAATAGATGAGAATGCAATCTATGGCAAGAATGCAACCTATGTTTTTGTTGTTTTTGAAGCTTTTGACAAACTTTTTGGAATGCAAATCTAAGAAAAAGACCCTTAGGAAATTGGAATGATGTCTAGACCTCGAAGGACAAAAGGACCAAGTGACAAAAGGACAAAATGACAATGTCTCCCCTATATGCTTGGATACTAAGCTAGGTTTGACGAAATGATATTGATGACAAAAGGACAAAAGATTTGATAAGGTCTAGACTTCTTAACAATGACTTAGGGTTTATCAAAGATTTGGATTACTCAAGTATGACAAGACCTAGGTTTGACACTATATGCAAAAGGACAATTAATATGCAAATGATCTTAATATGATATGACAATGACTTAGGCTTAATGAAGAGACTTGGGATATGCAAATGCAAATGTATGACAATGTCAACCTAAGATGAAACCTAAGGTTTAATTATGAAATGATATTACTCTTATGCAAGAGGACATATGCAAATGGATGACTTTTATTGATATGTAAAAGAAGTATGACTTAGGTGAAACCTAACTTTGATACTTGATAATGACTTTGAAAAATGCAACCTAGGATGAACTTAAATGTAAGTGACATAAGAGTTGAGACAAGTTTTTGAACAATGTTGGATAACCATGTTGGAAGATGTGCTTTGAACCTTGTTGAACTTTTGTTGGATGAATGTCTCTTGTGTTTAATCTTGTTTTGATCAATGTGTTTTGCTTTTGAAGTGGGATAACATTCAACTTTTGACAATCAAAGAATACAAGATGTTATAACTTAGACTCAAGACAATCATGCTCATTTCCACATTCCTTAGGGTAGGCAAAGACATTAGGTACTTGAGAGGTAGACTCGTTATGGGATTCAAGGAGAATACATAGATGCTTGACCCCACAGGCTCCCCTCCATGACACTCACTTCTCAGGGCAGCCAAGCATCAGTTCCCATGGAATCTCCCCATGGCGAACTTAGTATCTCTTCCAAGTATCCGAACTTGTCCTTCTCAAGCAACTAGAAGGGTTTTTGGCCTCTAAAAACAAGGTGTTTAGTAAGGATTTCTGTTAAGCATTACTCCTTGATGTCACGCAAGCGTGATTGAGACATTAAGCCCATCAAGATACCAAACAAATGTAGTCGCGCAAGCACGATTTAGACCAAGAGGCCCTACTTAGATGTTGATATGAGAAAGAGTCCAAGGGTCATCACTTCCCAAGTAACTGCAATTCCCACGTAACACTTCCTTCAAAGCTTTCGCTCATCGGGTATTTTTTTATAGTGAGTTAGAATGCCAAGGAATTCTAGCCGTACTCACTTTGGGTCGTTCCCTTCTCACGATTATCACTTGCTTGCAAAAGCAAAGTGGTCGGGAAGGCAGGCCCTCTAATGGAGACACTCAATCAACAACACAAGCATGGTATCGAAGATCTGGATTTCTGATCACCCTAAGAAGGATGAGAGCATACTCTCCTACTCCAATGTCATACTTAACAATCAAAGCAAGCAAATGTTCATTCCCACCTATTTATAAATCACTAAGTGCCTAATTAAAAAACACAAACACAAAAGTTTGGTTGTTTCTCCAAGGCAACCTGCAAAACCCAAGTTAGAGGTTTGATTTGTTGTCTTTGACCATCGAATCTGCACAAAACATGTTAGTAGTTTGATTTGTAGTCTTTGCCATGCGTATGCCAAGATCCTGCACAAATAATTAGTACCAAAATCCAAAGCATAGAAAACAGAAAGCAAAAACACCAAAAATTATTTGCATGAATGCATGATTAATTTGCCAAGCTAAATTAATCTAGATGAAGGTTGCATGATTTTGTTTTTTTCAAAATTTTGATCATTTACAGAAGCATAATTAAAAACGTCATAACTTTCTCAATATTTATCCAAATTACAAACCGTAAAATGATCTGGAAAGATAACAACGTGATCTAATAAACCCAGAAATCGTTTATTTTAATTCTGCACGCATTTTTTTACGTTTTCAATTGATTATGACTATTTTTTTTTCTTCGAAGAAAAATCTACAATTTCTCCACAAAAAAATCTGCAACTTCACAAAACATTCCAAAAGATATTAGATCCAAGCATGTTCACGTCGGGTTCACCAATTAATGTAGCATAGAAATTAGGAATCATCAAAGCAAGTATAAAAGGACATATTAATCATTATTAGCTCAATCACAAACACACATTGCAATGATCTAATCCTAAGCACACTCAATAGAGATATGAAAACAAAGCATTCAAAATGAAAGATTATGCAAACCAGATGACGAATTGGATGCTTCTTCCATGCGACTCCATTGTTCTTCTTTCCTCTTCAATGGATTTGTGGATCTCACCTACAAGTGCACATACAATTGAAAGCAAGATTGATGTTGGTTATTTGGTCAAGAGTACTAGAAGCGTGATTTGACAAAGTGATTATATGATTAAGGATTTACCAATTAGCTTTGATTGACGAAGATCATCCAATTTATAGATAAATTGGAGATAGGACAAATTAGCATGAAATTGATATTTTGGCAATTTAGTTCAAAAATGGCACAATTGAGTGGAAAAGGAAGGTTATGACACCTTCTATGTCATGAATTATGACATATTTCCAATGCAATGGTTAGAGAACTAGGACCTTATGACATCTTGCTATGTCAAGAGTATGACACATGAAGCACAAAAATAGGGAGAACTAGAGACAAGTTAATTAGGTGGAAATTAAAATTAGGAAAATTAGAAAATAGGTGGAAATTAGAAATTGATGAAATTTAGAAATTCGGAAATTGATGGAAATTAGGAAATAATGAAATTAGGAAATTAGTGAATTAATCAATAATTTTTCATTTATTAATTAATTCATTCTCAAAGAGGAATAATTAGCCAATTAAATGAAGATTTAATTGTAATGAGAAGACTTAGGATAAACAAGTAATTTATTAATCCTAAAGGAAGAATGCCAAACAAGATTAAATGAATAAATCATAAAACCTTGGAAGATGAATTAGAAATGCAAGGATGACAATTAGGTCTTGATGAAAGATAATTGATATCGATTTGATCATGATTTTGAATTGATAAATGAACAGTGTTGATAAATGATTTGATTGAGATTGGTTGACAAAAATCAATGACAAATTGACCAAATTGACATGATTGAAAAGGACAAGGATCGATGACAAATCGATCGCAATATGACAAGATTGACAAGGACAAAGATCGACCAAAATCATGATTGAAGATTGTTGTCGACAAGACCAAATTCGAAAATGAGACAGATGAAGAATGTAGAAGAATGACTCGATGCTCGCAAATGATAAAAACTAAGTGCGTGACATAGGAGAAATGTTAATGCGACGCAAAAACCTAAAATGAGGCAATGCGCAAATGTTAAAGTATGACTCCGCAAGCGTTGACCATTTTTAGGTGTCTACAATATCTTTGATATGATTGCTAGCATTGGCCTTGTTTGACTGGTTGTCCTTTGATGACAAGAGATTTTGATAAAATTGAGCAAAAGCTCTTGGGATGGAATCTTGATCCTTTATATCCAAACCTTCAATCTTAATGCTCTCAATGCCAACCCTAGCTACTTTGGCTTTGAGCATCTGGAAGAAAAAATTAGAGCCTTTATCCCCATTCTGCAGCCAGTTCAATCTTGCTCTAGTTCTATAACCCTGAATCTTTTTACTCTGGATCTTCCTCAAGGAATCCCTCGCAAGTCTTATTATCTCTTGGGCTCTTCCATCTAAAGGGTTGTTCTGCAAATTTGCTTATGCCTCATGAAGACAACATTGGGCAAGAGTTTCTTCTCTCCTACTGTCCTTAGCCATCTTTTTCCCAACTGTTTGAAATAGGTTTCTCCAACTACTCACCCTCTGGGTCCATTCCTCGATAGGGTTGTCATGTTTGTCAATAAACCTATTGAACTGTCTGATGATAAAAGCCACTTGCACTAGCTCATTCTCTTCAAGCAAGTTGATGTTGAGTGCAAAGTTATCCTTCTGAATGCATCTCTTGGGGGGTGTCTTATAGAAGGAAAGGAGGGCCTGAATGGGGTGGTGGTCTGAGAGAGTGTAAGGGGTAACTCTCATAGTGGATCCTTCAAGGCTATTGTTGATTATGAGGAAGTTCTTATTATAATAGAATCTATCTAGCCTACAATATATCCTTTTGTTGCCTTTTTGAAAGTTACACCAGGTAAATCATATATTTTGTTTGTCTCTAATTTTTGTGGAGAGGGGATCAACCAGTCGAAGTTTGATTTTCATCCTATTTCAGAAGAATATCTCTTCTCCCTTCCATTCAACCCTACATCCTCCCGATTTATCTTGTGGGCTCTCAACCATATTGAAATCTCCATCAAAAAGCCAAGGAACACCTTCCAATTTGGTCAACCACTTCCATAGGTCTTGTTCTCTCTCTGTATTCATTGGGTGCATAAACTAAGCACACCCCAAATTCTACATCCTTTTTCTTGAGGATGACCCAAACTACTCTGTTGCAAGGGGATCATCCCGACCTAGAGATACATTTTTTTCAATTATGACTGAGGAGGATGGCAGCACCCCCTTTCCCTTTACAATGGTTGTTAGTGAAATAAACATCTCTCCAGATACACCTCCTGCTAATATCAAGCCAGAAACCTACTACCTTAATCTCTTGAAGAAGAAGGAGGTCTATGTTCTTGTAGAGCTTAAGAAACCTTTTAACCACATATTTCCTATCTGAGGTTTCCAGTCCTCTTACATTCCAAGATGTAAGTTTTAGATCCATAAAAGTATTTTAAGGGTTGGGGACCATAGGGGGCTTGAAGGTATCAAAGCATTTAGGAAGTTGACCCCGAGGGGCCTTTTGTGCTTTAGAGAGGGCAGTAGAGCCCTAGGGTATACCCCTTTTTAACTTAAATTCAAAGGGTTGATCAGCACCTAAGTGAGGGTTACCCACTATTTTTTTGGTATTTTTGTGCTTCTTGGCTTTCTTCTTATTTGCAGTCTTTCTAAGCCCAATTTCCTTCATGGCTTCCTCAATTAGTCCAGTTTTGGAATCTTTGTTAAACGGAACTATAGCCCATCAAATGGCTTTTTCCTCATCATTCAATTCTGCACTACCCATGTCAACTTCCATATTTTCTTTGATTGTTTCCTCCATAGAGGACCCAATGCTCAAGGGGGGGATCTCCTTCTCCCTAGTGACTCTCAATCCATAATTGAAGGTGGGGGATGGGGGGTGGGTTTGAAGAGAAATTTGGGGTGAACTATTACTGTTTGCACCAAGCTCTTTTGACTTGCAGAACTTTGGATATCCTGAAGGTTAGGCACATCTTCATATTTCTTATTTCCCTCAACATCAACGCCATCCTTCACAACTCTTGAAGGGGGGTCACTGGGGATGGGAGATTGTTCTACATAAGGGCTATTCTCATCATTAGATGATTGTTTAATTTCTCTAGGAACATCTGGATTGACCAACTTCTGGATCTTATTTCGAGTTTCATTCAGCTTTTTAAATTTATTTAGAATAATTTGTTGTGCATTGAGGTTCAAACCCCGGGAGGACCTTGAGGGGTTTTCAGGGGTGGGACGACTGGGTGGATTAGGTACATCACTTTTATTCACTTTATTAATCTTTGCACTCAGGGCATTGAGTTTATCCATTAGGGTAGCCTCTTCATAAGGAGCAGGAGGGTTAGGAGTAGAGCTAGGAGTAGAGGCAATAGGGGGAGTGAGGTAGCCAAGGGAGGTGGGGTGATCGACTGAGAATTAGGAGCCGAAGGCACGTGGTCAGAGGTTTAGAGCCCGAGGGACCAATTTTGTTATTCTTCCTAAGGAGAGGCCAATTCTTTCTCATATGTCCCTCTCTACGATATAGAAAACATTTATTAATGTCACCAAGAAACTCAATAGGGCACGAAATAGACTCAGAGATGAGTTCAATCTTAATGTCACTCGGAAGGTCATGGCTAGGATTCAATGAAATCAAAAATTTGGCATTCATATGAAGCAACAAAGAGGATGTTTCATCCATTCTAATCACTCTGCCCAACGGCTCCAAGACAATAAGTATAATGTTCTAGAGATATGACAAAATGTTTTGAATAGTAATCCACCTAGGGCTCGAAAGGGATTTCATCCATATTAGCGTTAGGTTCCCAAGATAGAGCACATAAGCAACCTGGTCCAATGGACCAATATTGTTTTTTGATGACTTCAAGTTGGCTATTAGGGTTATTGAAAAAAGTATTAAACATGCCCCTCTGAATAATTCTACAGAAAGAAAATGAGAACCCTAACCTTTTTTTCCCGCACATTGTGCAATCAGTCATTTAAATAATTTCTAGATGGCAATTTAGACAAGTCCAAGGCTGCTAAAAAAATAGTCTGGACTTCCTTAATCTATTTTTTTCAGAAAATATGGAGCCGACCATTTGGGCATTAGGAAAGACAACCAGAGAATTGACAGAGATACCCTTACCTCGTCCTCCATCACCCTGAGACTCACACCGTCGAGAAGATCTTCTTTGCGAAGAAATTTTGCACCGTTTGAAAGAGAAACTCCACTTTCAACTGCCTACTTGAAAGACTTCCCATTGGAGTCCTTCTCCGCTTAACATGGCTAGGCACATCATCGTGAGCCGAGACCATAAACCACCCTAGGGCCGGAGCATTCAATGCTCAATGATCGGATGACCACGAGCCTGTGTGAGGCAAGCCTCACATGAGTGAATGACCCGCGTCGTACTCCCTTAGAGATTAATTCAAAACCCCAGTTGTAGAGCGCTCGATCTTCTCTAAACTTCTAATTGGATTTAACGTAAATTAAATTAAATAACTTAAACGAATTAAATTGAATAAGTAGAATTAAATTAAATTAAATAGCTAAAATATTGAACAGTTAAACTCTAGTTGAAAATAAGACTCTAAGTTTGTTGATTTCATGGTTTGAATACATTAAAAGGAATATCATAATTTTATTTTTAATATAGAATTGAAAGAAAAAATAGGCCAATTAATATTTAAGAATTATTTAAGAATAAATTTTTTTAATAATATAGCTTGACTTAAGTTAAAGCAAATAAGTTCAATTAAATGAAATGAATCAAATTAAATCAGTAAAATATTGGTCATTTAAATAAATTTACATATCAAGACTCCAAGTTTGTTGATTTCATGGTTTGATACATTAAAAGGAATATCATAATTTTATTTTTAATATAAAATTAAGAGAAAAAATAAGCTAATGAAAAGTCAATAATTATTTAAATATTAAATAATTAAATAAAATAACTTCACTTAAATTAAATTAAAATAAATAACTTAATTAAATAAATCAAATGAATTAAAGTAAATAACTAAATGAAATTAAATTAAAAACTATAATATTGGTCATAAAAATTCGAGTTGAAATATAAAGGCTCTAAGTTTGTTGATTTCACAATTTGATACATTAAAAGGAATATCATAATTTAATTTTTAATATAGAATTAAGAAAAAAAATGAGTTCATCAAAATTTTAAAATTATTTAAGAATTAAAAAATGAAATAAAACACAATCTTGAGAATAGACTAACAATGATCTTAGTCAAAAGATAGATATTTTTTCCTGATCCATTAATGGATCTGGGCTAGATCGGAGGTTTTCTTCCCTCCATTATTTCCTATCGGTGCCCACACTAAATGGAGGTGTAAAATTTATTTTTAATAATATTAAAATTATTGCTTCGGCCTTTTGTCGATCAAAAAAAAAAAGAAATAATTTTTTTTAACTTAAACTAAATTAAAGTAAATAACTTAAATGAATTAAATTGAATAACTAATATTAAATTAAATTAAAAAAATAAAAATATTTTGAAGACATGTATTTTCAAGAGGCTCATAACTGTCTATTTTTCTTTAGCTTCTTTCAGTTTAATTTTTAGTTCTATTTGAATATGGAACCAATAGGTAGTGCATGGTCCAATCGACTTATAGATCCAGTAAGTGGTGCACGGTCTAATCAATTTACTCTAGTCAACTAGCAATAATGCAAGAATTTATTCTATAAAAATTATATTTTTTTCTTATTAATATTATTTTTAACTAGAAGAGAAAGTATGTGTTGCATAATTTGCATGTTTTCCTTATTTATAATTTGTCATAGCGCCACTTTGTGCCATGGGTTTGGGGAACCCAAATCAAAGGTCATGTTTTCTTAAGAATACAAAAATTGGATGTCTATTGTGAAACAAAGATAAGGTATGTGTTTAGGATTTTTAAATATCTTCAGTTTCTTTTATTTGAAAAATAAATTCTGAAATATAAACAAATGACAATGAAATTGACATAAAATAAATTATGAAATGTTTTATTATAGTTGTCTAGGTTATTTGAATCATATTTATATCTTGGTGAGCATAGATTTGATTTTGATCTTAATTTTTTTAAATAAGAATGTAGCTTCTTCGGAAAGGATTATTGTTTTTTAGGGGCATTATATTTTTCAAATTGTTGCAAGATATTTTTTTGTGACTGTGGTTGCCTCTATTCAATGTTGTACTCTTGGAGAAAAGGCTAGTGAAGCTTTTTATAAGCTGGGTGATAAAGGGGACAAATTTAGGCATATGTATTTGAGAGCAAAGTTTATCTCTGAGAGATTTCTTTTAAAAAATGAAATTTAGAGGATGATTGTAAATGAACAACAAAAATAAAATCTCTAACTCATATCAGATATTGCAATTGGTAATATAATTTACTAGGATTGTCAATTTTCAAATCTATGATATTGCTTTAATATAGAGCCTTGACTACTTTAATCATGGATTTATTTGTTACTCTTTTTTTATTATTTCATGGATGAGAATTGAAGAAAATAAATTATAACCAACAAATTTCAAATTATGAAAGAGGATATAGGCTCACTACCTTGTTTCAGTGTTTGATTTACAGTTATTCATTGAACTATTTAATTAATAGAAATTGTCTTAAAGATAAATTTTTAACTGATTTTGTTGAACTTCAAAATTATACTATTTAATCTAATTAGGACACGCATAGATATATTATCTTTAATTTTAGATATTTTTAGAAAACATATATTTAATTCTTAAAAATAACAATTAAACATATATATTGTTGTTTTAATTGAATTTAGATATTTTTAGAAAACATATACTTTTTTCTTTAAAACAAAATAAATTAAATTTGTACACATTAGTTAGGTATTCATTATTCTAATCAATTAATAGAATCTACCTTAAATAAATAGTTTTTTTGAACTTCAAAATTATATTATCTAATTTAATTGGGACATGCATAGAGATATTATCTTTAATTTTATATTTAAAAATAAAAAATAAAAAATTTAAATGTATCTTTAATTTAAGTTTATATTTTATGTTTGATGACTATCTTTAATAACTTTTATAAAGTAAATCACTTTTACCTTAAAGAAAATGAATTGAGTACACATTAGATAATTATTCATAATCCTATTCAATTAATAGAAATTGCTTAAAAAATATATTATTAACTTCTTCTTTTTTAACTTAAAAAATTATACTATCTAATTTAACTGGGACATGCATAAAGATATTATATTTAGTTTTAGATATTTTTTAAAAATATATGTTTAATTCAATTTTAAATGTTATGTTTGATGGCTACCTTTTAATAACTTTCTAGAGGAAATTGGGGTTGGCCCCACAGTGTAATTGCAGTTACAACCTAGCATTAATGTTGGGTCTTGTGTTCAATTCTCATTGAGGGTATGTCTCGCGGTGGAGATCATTAGCGGTTCACATGTGAATGTAGGTTGAACAAGTCGATACTCCTCACATCAATACCTTGCGCAACATGATGGAGATAACTGACCCCATGTTGGTGCTACTTTGACGATGTTAGAGGTGTAACCCTACAACAGAATGGAAAGGTCAGCTGGTGCATCTGGTGAAAATGAGACTGGCAACAACTCTTGGTGTTGTTGACTCGGCAGGAGTAGATAGACAACATTAGTATTAATGCCAACAACTATGGATGTGCCACAAATGGAGAGATAAGGTGGAGAAATTAAGGAGCAAGTAGAGTGATAAGGTGAAAATCAGAGAGATAAGGAGCAAAAATGGAGTGATAAGGAGTAAGAGGAGTGATAAGGTGAGAGTTCAGAGAGACAAGGTGAGAACAAGGGGATAAGGAGAGAATTAAGAGATACGGATATGAAGAGACAAGGTATGTGAGAGTTAAGGAGGAGGTAAAAAAGGAGATATAAGGAGGTGGAGAGATAAGGAAGAGATCGTGGACAAAAAAATAGGTGTTAATGCCTCAAAATCAAAATATAATATACTCAAGGATGGGGTCCCCCACTTTGGCCCCACTGGTTCAAAGCTCCAAGCAAAAGAGATCGTCGATCAAACAAAAAAACTTTCTAAGGATATTTAATTAATGTCTTACATCATCAGATTAGGGTTAGGGTTAGTGTTAAAGTTATAGAATAAAGTTTGGGATCAAGGTTAAAATTAGCATTAAGGTTAAACTAGGGTTAGGTTAAAGGTTAATTAAGATTAAATTAGAATAAAGACCACCATTGCAATTAGGGTTAGTGTTAGGGTTAAGGTTAGGTTAGGTTAGGTATCAATTAAGACTATGGAAGAAATCTTTGAGTTGGGATTAGGACTAGGGTTAAATTATGATTAGGGTTAGGGTTATATTATGAATAAGGTTTCAATAGCATTAGGGTTAATATTAGATTAGGGTTAAGGTTGAGATTACGATTCGATTAGGAATAGGGATAATGTTAGATTAGGGTTCAATTAGGGGAAAACATTTCAATTACAATTGGGGTTGAATCAGGGTTATGGTTAGGATTTAATTAGGTTTATAGCTAAAATTAGGGTTAGGGTTAAATTGGGGTTAGGATTAATGTTAGACTAGGTTTTAAACAAGGTTAGCATTATGGTTTAATTAGGGTTAGAATAAGAATTAGAGATAGAATTAGGATTAGGGTTAAATTAGGGTGAGGTTTCCATAAGGGTTATGGCTAAGATTAAGGTTAGTGTTCAATTTGAGTTGTAGCTTAATAAGTGTTAAAGTTAGGGTTCATTTAAATTGGGATTAAGATTCAATTAATGTTATTGATAGTTTAATTACGGTTAGGGTTTAATTAGTGTTACAGATAGGCTATGATTTAATTAAGTTAGGATTTAGTTACGGTTCAAATACAATTAATGTTATAGTTCAATTAGAGGTTAGAATTAAAATTAGAGATAAGAGTTTCAAATAAGATTGGGGTTTAATTAGGGTTTTAAGAGAAATATTCAAGTTAGGGTTGGGGCTTAATTATGATTTTGGTTTGAATATTATTAGGTTTAATAATATTAGATTAGTAAGATTAGGGTTAGGGTAGTGTTAGATTAGGGTTCAATAAGAGTTAGGACTAGGGCTCAATTAGGGTTAGGATAAAATTGTGGTTATAAAAAAAATATTTGAGTTAGGGTTAAATTATGGTTAGGGTTTATATAGGGTGAAGGTTAGAGATTAATTATGGTTAGAGTTAATGTTAGATTAGGGTTTAAATAGGGCTAGCAATAGGGGTCAATTAGGGTTAGATTCAATGTAAAATTAAGGTTGAGGTTAAGTTTAGAATTATAATTTAAGATAGGATTAGAGTTAGGGATGAATTAGCATTAGTATCAATATTAATTTATTGAACCATTTCACGTCAATCTCATTACAATTAACTCTTTATTATTATTTATGAATATTGAATATATTCAAATTTGATTTATCTCGATGTAGTTTACGTAGATTTTTTAAAATATAGGTATGCTAGTATATATATAACTTGAATTAAATAAATCATTAAATTAGGAATTCACTTTTTATCTTTGTATTAGGTTTGATTTGATTTTTAACATTTAAAAATTGGTTTTACTTGTAAATTTTTATACTAAAGTTAAAATTATGTCTTATTAACCTTAGCAAGGATGGTATAAGGCAGATTTTGATGGTGCATCAAAAGGTAATCCTAGATTATTAGGTGCAGGATTTGTGATCGGAGATTGGATGGGGAACATTTTGGTAATGGGAGCCCAAAAGTTTGCGGAAGGCACGAACAATGAGGCAGAGGCTAAAGCAGTGCTATTGGTTATTCAATGGGGGATAAATTTGGGTATACAAAACCTACATCTAGAAGGTGACTCACAAATAATTACCAATAAAATCATCAAAGGTGAAGCCCAAGCATGGTATTTAAATTAAAAAAATTGTGAAATAAAAAGTGATTTAATTTATTTTTAGAAACTACACCATCTCACATGTGCAAAGGGGAGGCAATGAAGTTGCTGATGTATTGTCCAAGTGGGCAATATCATTTGAAGAAGTGGACGAAGCACATGTGGAGGATTTCATAAATCTGGAGGAGGATGACTGGGGGGTTGCATTTAGTAGGGTGTATAAATGCATTTATTAAATGGTAAGGCCAAGAATTTGGTGATGTGATCAAACATTATTTATAGGTATCCAAGCCCAATTTTGGATGCATCTAGTGGTGGTGGTTGTTGAGGTGTTGAAAGGGATGGAGGATACATTTACATTGTATACCTCCAAGCAACAATTGGCATTTGTTGGTGATGTATTTTTAAGTTCGGTGATGATGCCTTTGTGCAAATAACGGATACACTGTTGGGAGAGTTATTTTCAAAAAAAATGCATAAATACAGAGCGGATGTGGATGTATTTTTAATGGTGTTGGCCTGGGGACTAGAGTTGGGAGAACAGAAGGAGGTGTTAGTTTAGGTACTATGAAAGTGTGTGGAGGATGACTGGCTATGTGGATAGATGGAGATGCTAGACATGGCCATGCTCAGGGCAGGATTTGACATGGGTGAAGGGCTTGACATTGATGGAATTAATGAATTGAGAGAATCGGTACCCTTCATTCGGTGGCCCTTTGGATTGGATAGGGATTAACACAGAGCAGAAGCGGTTATCGGCTGGGACTCTCTCAAGCTCTACTTGCAAGAGAAAAAGATGGAGTTTTGAGGCACTAAATTTGGTGAACTTGTATTAAAGGAAGCCAAGGGCAAGGGTAAGAGGAAAATGGTTGGAGTGTGGAGACTGAAGCAGGAAATAAGGGTGGTGGTGTGTACTAGCAATGTTGTAGGAGGTGAAATGTGGAACTTTATTGGTGAAGGCTCGAGCGGACAAGCTCATAGCATGCCCTAGTTTCTGGAGGGGAGGGCATCACATGTGCTTTGTGTATACACCTAAAAATGGTCTGAAGATAATTAATTGAATAAGCAATTATTTAATTAATCCCCCTTCCCAATTTAATTGAATTCATTAAGCAATTTAATTAAATTCTCCCTTCTCATATACTTATTATAAATCTAAGGATTTATTTAATAGGTTCATTTCAATAATCCCCTTTGATTAATTAATTCAAATTAATTAATCCCCCCCCCCCATT
This sequence comes from Cryptomeria japonica, assembly GCF_030272615.1. Lineage (NCBI taxonomy): Eukaryota > Viridiplantae > Streptophyta > Pinopsida > Cupressales > Cupressaceae > Cryptomeria > Cryptomeria japonica. The sequence continues at coordinate 212,427,735 of NC_081414.1, read as the reverse complement.
TAAAATCATTTCTTCTAATCCCTAATTAATTAAAACAAATCAATTTATGAGTTGTTGAGAATTAATTAGTATTTTCCTATTATTTGAATTTTTAAATTCAAATTACCCACATGCCTCCTTATCCTAACCTCCTATGGTGTGGGTACTCTCCCCTTGAGACTCATGGCATTCTTGGGCCACATGTTCCCTCTCTTGGAAGCCTCTTGACACTTGTCACCATAGAGATTGCAAATGTTCCCTTTCATCCAACCTCTCTTGGAAGCTTCTCGACACTTGTCACCATAGAGATGACAAATGTTCCCTTTCATCCAACCTCCTCCAATTTCACCATTGATATCTTCAGACTCAATCTTGACCGTTGATTCCTGCCACCTCACCCCTGGCCTTGGAAATCCTATAAATAGACCCCATTTTGGAGCAATAATCATCCCATCTCATTTGCATTTTGAGCATTGTTACTATAGGCATAATATCTCTTAGCATATCATTTGAGCATTGTTATTATAAGCAATTGCATTCTTAGATCTAGCTTATTTTCTAGCATAATTGTTGAATCATGTAGCTTAATCATTCTCTTTTCCAGCTTAAATACATCATTATCATCTTAAATCCTCCATCTAGGTGTAGTCAAGTCACTGGAATTTGCTTAACCAGATCTGAGAGTAAATCTACACTCGCATTTATTAGGAGGCAATAGATCGATTAGCCATGGTTTTATCTTTATTTGTTCTATTTGCTAACCATGCTTGTAATGATCTATTGAGTGTTTTGTGTTGCAACTGCAGGTATCACACTTCACAGGCACGATATTTTGGCGCCCACCGTGGGGCCAAAATTATCATTTTTGGCCTCTTAAGCTTCATCAACATTCATCTTTGCTCGGGTCTGGTTTAGAAACTCGTACAAGCTCCTTTGTTGGCTCGTACGAACTAATTTATGAGTTGGGGCGAAAATCATTTCTTACTCATATTAGCTTATTTCTATGTCGTACGAGCCTATTTCTTCATTCTCACGAGATCTAAAGTTCTGTCGTACAAGCTGGTAAATCGTATCATACAACTTTCTGCTTCTATGGTTTTAAAATAGAATGCATTTTAGGGTTTTCATGCTTTTATTCGATATATACTAATGCTAACCCTGGTCTGTTTGTGAGCTTTTTGGCAGCATAACTGGTTTTTTGCAGGACGATTATCAAAGATTACGCTTCTCAAAGGATCATTGCATAAAACACATCATGACTACTAGTGCATCTATTTTGCAGGTTGCCTAAAATAATTCAACAAAACTTTGTGTATTTTCTTAAATCTTTCTAGGCACACTTGATTTTGTTAATGGAAATGAACAATCATGTTTTATGTGTTTTGATGATAGGCGAGTATGCTCTCACCTTTCTTAGGTGATCAAAAAGCTAGACTCATCCTTTTCTTTCATTAGTGCATTTCTTTAGCGGGCCTGCCCTCCTGAGGAGCTAATAACTCTTAGCCATTAAGGTCGGTAAGAGGGGAACGACCTAAGTGGGAACGGTTAAAGCCAAGTAATCCAACCCACTATAAAATAAATGTGATTTGATGAAAATAAAGTCAATGGCAGTGCTCAGGAATAGCCCTTCTTTGTACCTTTGGGTATATCAAACCTTGGTTTTCAAGGCTGGGAGACCTCTTAATTGAGTATTATACCCTGATGCGTCGAACGGATCCCTTACTAGTTCTGATTAAATTAGAAGCTACCCGATTCACCTCCAAAAGGGTGATAATCTTTGTGCAAGAGAGATAGTAACTCTACCAAGACACTTGCCATATCGTGCCCCCATTAGCATTTGGAGTTGGATAATACGACGTTGAGAATCCATTGCGTGAGACTCAGCAGCCGTATTCTAATTATCTATTAGGTGTGTACCTAAGTTTGCAAGCAAAGGTTTTCTCTCTCAGCTAACTTCCTTAGGGTTTAGCATGCTTGAGGTCACTTATCATATTGTTTGTTTTCTGTGTATTCATCCCTAAATTAAAAAATCAGACATCTAAAATTGGAAAACATAAGCAAAACATCAAACTTCATTGATCAAAATTCGACCAAACAAACACATTTACCTTTGTTCTATTCTCTGTCATATGAGGCATTTATCTTGTCATATGGTTTAGAAAAGTTTGTCGTACTGTCTGGTCATTTGTCATATGAGATTAATCTTTAGTTGCACGACTCAGTAGGAATTGTCGTACAAGCCTGTTCTTCTTCATATGAAAATCCTAGTTTGTTGTATGGTCTTTTATCTTTTGTCATTCGAGGCTGTATAGTCTACCATACGAATCTCTGTATTTAGCAGTCCAGAGTTGTGTCTTGCATGCCTTTTTCAAATTTGTCATTTTTGCTTTATCAATTTACAGTGAGCATAAACACCTGTATCTGTCGCTCTGTGCTTGGATTGTCTCCTTTGTTTGCTTGATCAAGTTATAATCTATCAAATCAGACTCTAGAAGATAAACACCTTAATATTTTCAAGTACTCACCCTCAACAAGTTCAAGATCTAAACATCTCAAAGTGTATTATCACCCTCTTTGGTAAACGGATCACTCAAACATAGTTTCTCATCGGTATCTATCATCCTTTATCACGAAACTGAAAAGTTTGGTCAGAATAATCTTGTCCCATATCGTAGGATATATCGTTCCTATTGGACTTGGTTTTTATCAAATCATCATCATTGCACTCCAAAATCGAAGATAAAAAAACTTGCAAACTTTTAAACACTTGAATCATCTTATCGTGTCATATAGTGCTATCACATTTACATTGACAATTGATCACTTATCAAAACAACTTTTGGACAATCGAACCCCTGAAATGGAAACAATAACATTTGCAATAGCTAAAAATCATATCAACATGACATACCAAAGCAAAACACAAGAAGAAAACATGACAAACAAAATTATCATAGAAATCAAACAAGTCCAAAATTAGAATCCAACTATGTCAAAATCTCACAAGGATTCAAATACATCTCCAAAGAAATGTGGTTTTTTATGCAACTCTTAAAGACATCCCTAAAGGATTTGGCTGAGAAAGATCAAAATTGTGCACCAATTTCTAGCAATGGCTCATCCCTCCATAAGCAAATTGACTCTCCAAAGGCATCTATTCCTACACCTCTTGAAAGTTTGCAAGAACCTTCCATAGCATCATCACCAAAGAATACATCCAAAGATGAAGTTCCCTAAGGGATATCCATGATTGCCATCAAACCTATTTCAGAGGATCCTATTCAAAGCTCATCTCCTTCATATCCAAGCATTGATTCCTTGCAACATCCCCATAGCACTTCCTTGCAAATTGAAGTCCTCATTCATAAAATGCTCGTTAAATGTGTCCTAATAGATGGAGGAGCTAGCTTAAACATTTGCTCATTGAATCTTGTATGTGCTCTAGGTTATTCAAAAGATGCAGTGAATCCCTTGAAAAAGATAAAAATCAAAGCATATGATGAAGAAGAACATTCCTCTAAAGGAATTGTGGTATTACCCATCAGAGTGGGACCTTTGCAGAAAGATACAGCATGCCAAGTTCTAGACTTGGACCTACCATACAACATACTCTTGGGAAGACCTTGGATACTAGACATACAAGCTATTACCCATCAGAGTGGGACCTTTGCAGAAAGATACAGCATGCCAAGTTCTAGACTTGGACCTACCATACAACATATTCTTGGGAAGACCCTGGACACAGGACATACAAGCTATTACATCAACATGTCATCAATACCTAAAAATTCTATACAATGGGCAGGAAATCACAATATCAGCAGACTCAAATCCATTGCAGTGTTGTAGTAATATGAAATCATCTCAAGAGGTCATAGTTTCACATAATAGAGAGGCAAAATCTTCAAGCACACAATCCAAGGAACAATCATTTGCATCAATTTTGTCAAACATGGAAAAACAAATGCAGCTAAGAGATCGAGGGAATGAAGAATATTTGCTATCATGGAAAAACAAACAAGAGCAACTTGAAATTGAAAGGGAAGAAGCAGATGTAGATGTCGATATAGTTCACGCGTATGTAGGGCAAATGTTAGGAACTAGCATACTTGAATCAGAATCACATTCGGTTGACATGGACTTAACCGAGGACGATCAGGAACTTCTTATGCAAGGTCATTTTGATGAGAGTATTGTTCTAGACATGGAAATACATATTGAAAGCTCTGACATCTCTATCATGAACCCTAATATCTTTGACATAATTCAACACGAGGATCCTTTATCCTTAATCCCTCCTAAACGTATGGATTGGGAAAATGAAGGACATATTGCCATTGATACCTTTCCTAATGACCATGCCATATCCTTATATCTTAATGAAATAAAACCTGCAACAACTTTCACCAGGGATTCTGCTAACGTATCTTCCAGTCAAGTGGGTGCCAAATCTCCTAGTCACAAAAGTGAAAATAAAGAAAACAATATCAGGTATAATATTGAAAACCATTTATTGGCAACATTAGACCGAGAAAAAGTAAAAAGAAAGGACGCATCTAACGGTGAAAACCTGCTCGAGGCACCGAAAGATGGGAGATTTGACACCTTACCTGAATTTTATCAAAAGAAGTTATCTATCCTGATAGAACCGGCAGAGGTAGTTAACATTGGCACAACTGATATATATCCAACAACTTCTCTATCAGAACTAGCAAGGCAAAAACATTTGGAACTCTTCAAAGGATGGAAAATCATTTCTACCTGTTCATATACAAACATTCCAGGGTTTGATCCATATCTTACAATACATCACCCGAATATCAGTCCAAGAGCAAGCATCAATAATAGAACACAACATGGATCAGGAACAAACATTCTATTCATCACACCACAAGGTCATACAATTCCAAAAGCTTACAAATTAAGCTTTCCATGCACCAACAACACCATAGAATATGAAGCTTTGGTTACAGGTATCAAAATGGCTATAGAATGAAACATTACACAACTATAAGTCTTTGGAGACTCTTAGCTCATCATCAATCAAATTAATGATGACTATCAAACAAAGGACGAAAAACTAATGCCTTATAAAAAGATGGTTGATGATATCAAGAAATACTTTGTAGAAATAACTTTTCAATAGATTCCAAGAACTCACAACAAAGTAGCAAATGTCATGGCTACATTTGCTTCTCTCCTTCAGACATAGGAAAATCAACAGCGTTATGAATTCTTGGTGGAAGAGTTGTTTTACCCTGCTCATAATTGTCCTGATTCCCAAACTATATGTCACCTTGTTGGGCATGATTACTCACATTATTACCAAACTTACACATACCTGAAAGATAATACCCTACCTCCCGATTTATCAAAAAATCAAAAGAGAAACTTTATTCACCAATCCTCCTATTTTACTCTTGTCGCAGATACCCTGTTTAAACGAGGTCTAGACAGTACTCTTTAAGATGTCTTGAACAAGAAGAATCTGAGATTTACATGAATTCCATAACGACATTTGTGGCACTCATTCAAATGGTCTTACCCTTTCAAAAAAACTCATACGCTTGGGATATTATTGGTCGACTATGGAATGAGATTCTTTTCAAATAGCTAGAACATGCAAACAATGTCAGATCCATGGGAATTTGATTCATACAACAGCACAATAACTTCATGCTTTAGCAACATCTTGGCCTTTTTGTCAATGGGGTCTGGATCTAGTAGGAAAGATAAATCCTTCTTCATCTAATGGTCACAAATTCATCCTTGTAGCTACAGAATATTTCACAAAATGGATTGAGGCATTACCTCTCACAAATATCACAGGAAAACAAATTGTTGCATTTATCTTGAATTACATCATCTGTCGCTATGGAATACCAATGACCATTATCATTGATAATGGGCGACCGTTCAAGAATCAAGATGTACAAAAGCTATGTGAGAAATTCAAGATCCAACACAGATTCTCCACACCCTACTATCCACAAGGAAATGTGCAAGCAGAAGCATCAAGCAAAACTATTTTGAAAATCCTCAAAAAGGCAGTGAACGATGCTGGAAGAAATTGGCATATTCAATTAAACTCTGCTCTATGGGCCTACCGTACTAGTATCCGCACACCAATAGGTGCCACACCTTTCTCTCTTGTTTATGGATCAGAAGCAATGTTGCCAATAGAAGTAGAGATACCTTCTCTACGAGTATCATTAAAAGGTCTCATCCCAGATGAAGAACAACGAGTATCTAGATTACAAGAGTTAGAATTGATCCATGAACGAAGACAAAATGCCTTTGATCATTTAAAGGTATATCAACAAAGAACATGTCAAATTTATAATCACAAGGTCAAATCATGATTATTTCAAGTAGGGGAACTAGTACTAAAGGAAAATCCATGCAACCAGGCAGATCGAGAAAAGAAAGGAAAGTTTGAACCAAACTGGTTAGGTCCATTTGTGGTCATAGCAGTATTTGGATCAGGAGCATATCAACTATCAACACAGGATGAAGATTAGCTCAACGAACCCATCAATAGCATGCATCTGAAGAAATTTTAAGTTTGAAAAAGCAAAAAAATCAAAACAAAACAAAAGTGAAAAAGCAGAAAATACAAAAAAAAAATCAAATATGAGAAAAAGTGCATTAAAAACTGATGGTGAAAACTTGGCAAACAGGTGCTATTTGTCTGTTAGCTCTTCCATCTATTAGTTCATGCATCTTTCTGCATTCATTCATTTTCTATCATAAAGCCTTTATACATACGCAGGCATCCCGGGTGGCTTCTCATCGTGGTTTGGATCATTAAGTATATCATAATGACTTTGTTTCTAGGCTTGGGGCAAAATCCAGCACTTAGCTGGGGGCAAACTTCTTGATCATTTTGAGCTTAATCAAACAGGTAGAACAATAGTTAAACAACTTTTATCAAGCGAAAACTAAGACACATCCAACATTGAACGTGAGATCAAATTATCAACCATCAAACTATCACAAAGTCAGTCTAAACGCATGGATGATATCTTTTGGATAATGATTTTAACATGATTGTTCAATTTTTTCTATATTGATTTTTTCTATCATGATTTCTGAGTGACTCCAGGATGTCTTTGACTAGAGAAACAAAGAAGGAACATGATATTTTTCTTGTCTGTTGTCTATAAATTAATAATTAATATGTGCAAATTTGTCTCGGGACATGATCATCAGAGTATCATTGAAGACATTTCTGATTTGTGTATTAAAATAGTTAATACTATCTGTTTTATGCAAGCAACACTCAGGTCATCTTGGTTCAATTATACCTCGATGCTTGTGCTAACTTGCCATATCAAAATCCAGGAAAGCAGTGCTCAGGTCGTCATGGTTTAATTATACCATTGATGTTTGCACTCACTTCCCACATTTCAAAATCTCAATGATGACAAAAATGCAATAATCCAGTGACTGGTCCGATCGTAGCTTTGCATTTCATTTGTATTTGTATTTGTATTTAAGCTTGCATTTCATTCTTGCATGGGATCCCGCATGCTCAATTTATCCAAGGTTAAATCTATCGCAGGAATCATCAAGGTATCATCACAAGTGTATACGCAATCAGACTGATGATTCATATCTCTCCAGATATTGTCAACCCAGCGAAAATCTTATGTTATCCCTACCAACAGAACCAACATTAGCATATCTGAATCTTTCTGCAACTTGATAGATCAACAAACTGTCAGTTCTTTATCTAATCAACCTTATCAATTCGATCAATAAATCAAATTTAATCGACTCTATCATGTCTTATACAGGATGTATCTTTCTTGAAACCAGACGTTAAATATCTTATACAGGATATATCTTTCCTGAAACCAGACGCTTTGATCATCTTTGTCTTATATAGGAGGTGTCATTCCTAAAACCAGACTGAATCTTGATCTTATAAATCTAACCAATCAAGCTTAATCAAGAACCACATCACCGTGATCATAGAACTCGCATTTTCATCAACTACAGTTGCAGAAATCAAATCATTTCTAATCGGGATATCAATTTCACAAAAATTCGCAAAACTCCAAAGATCAATTATCTCAATTGATCTCCTAAGGGGGCATCATCATATCGGAATTTATCAATCAATAGTTGGGGCATCCTATCAAACCAATATCATCATAAAAATGAGATTATTCTTTAAATCAATGCGTCATCACACCTCGCTTCAAAGAGGGGCAAAATGTATACACCTAAAAATGGTCTGAACATAATTAATTGAATAAGCAATTATTTAATTAATCCCTCTTCCCAATTTAATTGAATTCATTAAGCAATCTGATTAAATTCTCCCTTCTCATCTACTTATTAATAAATCTAAGGATTTATTTAATAGGTTCATTTCAATAATCCCCTTTGATTAATTAATTCAAATTAATTAATCCCTCCCCATTTAAAATCAATTCTTCTTATCCCTAATTAATTAAAACAAATCAATTTATGATTTTTTGAGAATGAATTAGTCTTTTCCTATTATTTGAATTTTTAAATTCAAATCACCCACATGCCTCCTTATCCTAACCTCCTATGGTGTGGATACTCTCCCCTTGAGACACATGGCATTCTTGGGCCACATGTCCCCTCTCTTGGAAGCCTCTTGACACTTGTCACCATAGAGATGACAAATGTTCCCTTTCATCCAACCTTTCTTGGAAGCTTCTTGACACTTGTCACCATAGAGATGACAAATGTTCCCTTTCATCCAACCTCTTTTCCAACCTCCTCCAATTTCACCATTGATATCTTCAGACTCAATCTTGACAATTGATTCCTACCACCTCACCCCTGACCTTGGAAATCCTATAAATAGACTGTTCGGTGTGGAGCCTCATCAGTCTCCAAGTGGGAGATTGTTGAAATGTGGCGACTGATTAGTAAAGTACTGTACACTCAGCACGTATTCTCGCTGGGGTCCGAGGCCGGACTGGGCCCCGGGCAAGAAAAAAAATTTTGCCGTTTTTCGTTGATGAAAACTGACATTGTAATAAAACCCTAAAAAGGCCGACTTTGTTTGTTGCCCTAAAAACGCATGTTATAAGCGGCTAGGATGCTTAAGGCATGGTAAGGTTGATGTACTATTTTTGCTAGATAATAAGAAAGATTGGATAGCTGGTGGATGTAACCCATTCTGGGTGAACCACGTTAAATCTCTGTGTTATTTGTGTCATGTTTTATTTCTTTATCTTTTGTATTTAAATCTGCATATAATTGTTAGTTCATATTTGCTTCGGATCTGCTTGAAACCCTAACAATTGGTATTAGAGCGAGGTTTTCTGTAAATTGGCAGGACTTTCAGATTTGAGTGGGAGCAATGGAGGATTCCAAATTCATGGTCGAAAAGTTTAACGACCAGAATTATCAGTTATGGAAAATGCAGATGGAGGATTACCTGTATCAAAAGGATTTGTGGCGGCCATTGGAAGGAAAGGCAAAGAAACCGACCACAATATCAGATGAAGAGTGGGACATTTTAGATAGAAAGGCACTGGGATCCATTCGATTGTGCCTTGCATCGTCTGTAGCATTCAATATAACAGAAGCAAAAACGACTGTAGATTTGATGGCAACATTGGCTAAGTTGTATGAGAAACCCTCGGCTTCAAATAAGGTATTTCTTATGAAGCATTTGTTTAATTTGAAAATGAGTGAGGGAGGATCTGTAGTGGAGCACTTAAATGAATTTAATACAATTACTAGTCAATTGTCTTCGGTAAAAATTACCTTTGCAGAAGAGGTTAGGGCTCTCTTGATTTTATGTTCTTTGCCAGAAAGCTGGAATAGCTTGGTTATGGTTGTAAGTAACTTTGTCTCTAGTAAAAATACTTTGGTATTTGATGATATTGTTGGTGTTATCCTAAGCGAGGAAATGCGAAGGAAAAGCACAGGTGAGACTTCAACATCATCAGGTAGTGTTTTGAATGTGGAGAACAGAGGAAGATCAAAGGAAAGAGGAAAAGGCCCTGGGAATGAGAAGTCACAAGGGAAGTCAAAGAAAGGATGCTCTCAATCTAGAGGAAAGAAAGATTGCTGGTACTGCGGAAAGCCTGGTCATCTAAAGAAAGACTATTGGTCTCGGAAAAACAAAGGAGACAAAAATGAAAATGATAGTAAGGAAGCTAATATTGCAAGTAATACTTTACAAGATGCTTTAATCTTATGTTTGGATAATGTTAATGATTCTTGGGTAATAGATTCTGGGGCTTCATTTCATGCTACACCCCATAGAAAATATTTTCTAGATTATGTTCATGGTGATTTTGGACAGGTATATTTGGGTGATGATGAGCCCTATCAAATTGTTGGAAAAGGAAAGATAAAGATCAAGTTGCAGAATGGTAATGACTGGTTTCTGCAGGAGGTAAGACATGTTCCTAATTTAAGAAGAAATTTAATTTCTGCAGAGCAACTAGGTAGTGAAGGTTGCATAGTTACCTTCTCAGACAGTATGTGGAAGGTCACTAAAGGATCATTAGTAGTAGCTAAAGGTGCGAAGGTAGGCACATTATATCTATGTACTGGTAACACTTACTCTACCTTAGCTGCTATAGATAAAGTTACTGCAGGGACCACAACAATAAATGTTGCAAGAACAGATTCAATAATGTGGCACCATAGGCTTGGGCACATGAGTGAGAAAGGGATGAAAATCCTTCACTCCAAAAATCTATTGTCAAGACTAAAAAAGATTGATTTAGAGTTCTGTGAAAACTATGTTTATGGTAAACAGAAAAGAGTCAGATTTCTCAAGGTTGGGAAAGAGAAGAAGAGTGAGAAGTTAGAGCTTGTACATTCAGATGTATGGGGACCGGCTCAGGTATCATCTCTTGGTGGCTCTTGCTATTATGTTATTTTTATTGATGACTCAACCAGAAAAACATGGGTATATTTCCTAAAGCAAAAATCAGATGTTTTTGAAACTTTTAAGAAATGGAAAGGTTTGGTTGAGAATGAGACAGGAAAAAGGTTGAAGTGTCTCAAATCAGATAATGGAGGTGAGTATTGCAGCAAAGCATTTGAAGATTACTGCTCCTTAAATGGGATTCGAAAGTAGAAGACAGTTCCAGGAACTCCATAGGAAAATGGTGTGTACGAGAAAATGAATAGGACTATCATGGAACGCGCGAGGAGCATGAGATTGCATGCTGGATTGCCCTTACATTTTTGGGTAGATGTTGTACATACTGTTGTCTATTTGATAAATAGAGGACCTTCAACCCCTTTGGATGGTGGTATTCCAGAGGAGGCATGGACTGGTAAAAAGGTAAATTATTCTTTTCTAAAAACTTTTGGTTGCGAAGCTTTTGTCCATGTTGATAAAGAAAATAGAACCAAACTTGATGCTAAATCTCAGAAATGTACCTTCACTGGATATGGGATAGATGAATATGGCTATCGGTTATGGGAATTTGAAAATAAGAAAATAATTAGAAGTAGAGATGTTATATTTAATGAGAAGGTTATGTATAAAGAACAAATGCAGGAAAAGAAGCATGAACAGGACAAACAAGAATATGTGGTGTTGGATGAGATTCCTGAAAATGAAATGCCACAGGTACCTGATGCTCAGCAACAATAGATTGTCCCACAAACTCCTGCAAGTGTTAGACGTTCTACGAGGACAAGTAGATCCCCTGAAAGATTTTCTCCTTATTTGTATTCTATTTTATTAACGGATTCTGGTGAACCAGAAGAATATGAAGAAGCAATGCAGGTAGATGACAAACAACAGTGGGAGCTAGGCATGAAAGAGGAGATGGACTCCTTGATGAAAAATAAGACTTGGGACTTAGTCCTTTTACCTGCAGAAAAATGAGCCTTGCCTAACAAATGGGTTTATCGGCTGAAGGAGGAGGAAGGAGGTCAGAAAAGATATAAGGCCACACTTGTGGTAAAAGGTTTTGCATAAAAAAAGGGTATAGATTATGATAAAATATTTTCTCCAGTTGTAAAAATGACTTCAATTAGAACTGTACTTAGTCTTGTGGCTGCAAATGATTTACATCTTGAACAATTAGATGTCAAAACAGCTTTTCTCCATGGAGATTTGGAGGAGGAAATTTACATGTTGCAACCACAGGGGTATGAGGTCAAAGGTAAGGAGAACTTGGTGTGCAGGTTGAAGAAAAGTCTGTATGGCCTAAAGCAAGCACCCCGACAATGGTATTTAAAATTTGATAGTTTCATGGCTGAACACGATTATCATAGATGTCATTCTGATCATTGTGTATATTTTAAGAGATTTAATAATGGCAGTTATATTATCCTGTTGCTTTATGTTGATGACATGCTTGTTGCTGGGTCTAACATGCAACATATAAATGATCTTAAACATAAATTAGCCAGATCATTTGCTATGAAGGATTTGGGTGCAGCTAAGCAAATTCTCGGTATGAGGATTACATGGGACAGGAAAAATAGAACCTTGAATTTGTCCCAAAGTGAGTATATAAAGAAGGTGTTGAAAGGATTTAACATGCAGGATGCAAAAGCAGTTAGTACACCTTTGGCTAGTCATTTCAAATTGACTAAGGAGATGTGCCCAAAGGCACCGGAAGAGGTTAATAAAATGTCTAACATCTCGTATTCATCAGCTGTTGGCATTCTAATGTATGCAATGGTATGCACAAGGCCAGATATTGCACATGCAGTGGGAGTTGTGAGCAGGTTTATGAGTAATCCGGGTATGGAACATTGGAAAGCTGTAAAATGGATTCTTCAGTATTTGAAAGGAACTACTACGAAGGCATTATGTTTCAAAGGATCTAATGCTGCTCTGAATGGATTTGTTGACTCTGATCTAGCGAGTGATATTGATTCACGGAGGAGTACTACAGGGTATGTTTTTACTATAGGGGGAACTGCAGTCAGTTGGATTTCTAGGCTGCAAAAGGTTGTTGCTGCTACAGAAGCCAACAAGGAGATGATTTGGTTGCAATGTTTTCTAAAGGAATTGGGTCAGACACAAGAGGATAGCCCATTGTATACTAATAGCCAGAGTGCCATTCATCTTGCAAAGAACTCTGCTTTTCATTCAAGGACAAAGCACATTCAGCTCAGGTACCACTTCATCCAGACTATTTTGGAGGAGGGTCAGTTACGGCTTGAGAAGATTCACACAAGTGAGAATCCTGCCGATATGTTCACAAAGGCAGTTCCACAGGAGAAGCTGATTTCTTCATCAGTTTCTGTTGGTCTTCTTGATTGATAATTGTGGAATTTATACCAGTCAAGTCCTAGTGTTTTATCCAGCGGATGTTGCATGTACAGTGGTGTCGTGTAGTATCAGTCTCCAAGTGGGAGATTGTTCGGTGTGGAGCCTGATCAGTCTCCAAGTGGGAGATTGTTGAAATGTGGTGACTGACCAGTAAAGTACTATACACTCAGCACATATCCTCACCACGATCTGGGGTCGGGCTGGGCCTCGGGCAGGGGTTCGGGGGCGGCAGCCCCTAAGAAATTTTTTTTTGCCATTTTTTGTTGATGAAAACCGACATTGTAATAAAACCCTAAAAAGACCGACTTTGTTTGTTGCCCTAAAAACGCATGTTATAAGCGGCTGGGATGCTTAAGGCATGGTAAGGTTGATGTACTATTTTTGCTGGATAATAAGAAAGATTGGACGACTATGTATGGTGGATGTAACCCATTCTGGGTGAACCACATTAAATCTCTGTGTTATCTATGTCATGTTTTATTTCTTTATCTCTTGTATTTAAATCTGCATATAATTGTTAGTTCATATTTGCTTCGGATCTGCTTAAAACCCTAACATAGACCCCATTTTGGAGCAATAATCATCCCATCTCGTTTGCATTTTGAGCATTGTTACTATAGGCATAATATCTCTTAGCATATCATTTGAGTATTGTTATTATAAACAATTGCATTCTTAGATCTAGCTTATTTTCTAGCATAATTGTTGAATCATGTAGCTTAATCATTCTCTTTTCTAGCTTAAATGCATAATTGTCATCTTAAATCCTTCATCTAGGTGTAATCAAGTCACTGGAATTTGCTTATCCAAATCTGAAAGCAAATCTACACTCGCATTTATTAGGAGGCAATAGATCGATTAGCCATGGTTTTATCTTTATTTGTTCTAAATTTGCTAACCATGCTTGTAATGATCTATTGAGTGTTTTGTGTTGCAGCTACAGATATCACACTTCACAAGCACGACACTTTGTGCCATTTTATTTTTTATTTTGTCATCATAATGTTGATTTATCTTCTATCAGGTTGCTTTGTAATATTTATAGATGTTATACATGTAACTACAGATGTTTGTGGTGTAGTTTATGAGGTATGGATTTTGGGAAGGTTTTTTTTTCTTGTAGTTCGTTGGTAGGTTGGGATTCATTTTTGGTGAATTACTATAACCCCTTTACAAATATAATTGTTGGTAATTTTAAAGAAATCCAACTAGTTGATGGTTGTAGTGGTGTAGTGACGAGGTTGTAGTTGGTAGGTGTTCTAGGTAGTGATCACTTGTAAAATTCAAGCTTTTTGAAATTTTACAAAATTTTGAGTGTTTCTTGATTATCAATAAAATCTACATATTACTGATCAAAAAAAAAATGTCGTGTTAAAATTGTAATTGAGAATTACAAATAAACGATTTTTTTTTTAAATATATAAAGGGAAAAGGGAAAAAAATCAATGTATTTATTTATATTTGAATTCTCGATACACTATGAAAATTTACAAGTAAAACCAAAATTTAAATTTTAACATTTTGTAAGACCTTGTTGATTTGTATGAAGGTTCTAATTAAATCAATAAATTTAATAAAATATTAAAATAATAACGTTGAATCATAAAAATATTTTAAATTTATGAGTATGTCCAAATGTCACAATTCATAATCTAATTTAAGTAATATGAATTAACAAAAATCAAGGTTAAAAATATTTTGACATAAATTTAATTTTAAATAATATAAATTTACAATAATAATTAACTATCATGTCAAGAGTAAATATTAGGATTAGAATTAGAGTTATAATTAAAATCAAGGTTATAATTAATTTTGCACAAAATTTGATTAAAATAATAAAGTTTACAATGATAATAATTACATGATTGATTTCCTATTTTTGTGCACACCATACATGGAATCAATTCAACTCTTTGTAAAATCTTTTGTATGATGGTTTAAAGTAAATAAATATATTTAATAAAATATTAAAATCATTTATATTGATTCATAAAATTATTTTAAATTAATGAGTGGCCCCAATCCCATAATTTACATATAAAAAATAAAATAAAATCATTTTTAAAATCTTAAGATTATAATTAATTTTGCATAACTTACTTTTAAGCAATATAAATTTACAATACTCAAGGTTATAAATAATTTGACATTAAATTAAATTAAATAATATAAATTTACAATAATATTAATTAACAACTTTGTCTAAGAGTAATTTTATTATTTATCCCAAGTATTAGAGTTAAGATTATGGTTAAACTAGAGTTAGAACTAAAATCAAGGTTATAATTAATTTTGCATAGATTTGATTTAAATACTATAAGTTTACAATATAATAATAATTAACAATTATGTAGGCCTGTTAATTAGCTGCTGAGGGCTAATCTTCAGAGTAAGGGCAATTCAACCCCGGAGTGGACTCCACCTGAGAAGGGGTGGATTAAGATTAATTTTGACGGTGCATCGAGGGGCAATCCAGGGCCCTCGGGTGTTGGGGTGATTGCTCGAGATGATCAGGGAAACATTCTAGCCATTGCGGCCAAGCGATTGGTGGATGGATCAAACAATGTTGCCGAATGTCAAGCTGCGGTGGAAGCTATCCTTATGGCTAGGAAGTTGGGAGTCAAGAAACTTCATTTAGAAGGTGATTCTCAGGTAGTGGTGAATGGGATTGCGCGAGGACGATTGGAAGTGTGGTTTCTAGATAAGCAGGTGCGTAGGATGCAATTGCTGCTGAACAATTTTGAAGATTTTAAAATTACCCATGTCCTGAGGGAGGCTAATTTGGAAGCTGACAAACTTTCTAATGTGGGAGCAAATGGTTCCTTGGAAAATTTGTTTAGCATGTTTGAGGACTATAGAGATTGTAGTCTTTTTGAGTAAGACTCGAGTTGATGGCTTTGGAAAAGTGAACCCAAGTTCGATTTTTGTGACCACTCGCAACCTTTGCACTATGGGAATTTAAGTCTCTCGTGGTGTGTGTTCTTCAATCTTGTTGGAAGTGGCCTCGAAGTGTTGGTTGATGATGGAGGTGTGCGGAGGGAGTGACTGGCGATGATGTTGGGATTAATGTGAAGTGTGTGAAGCTTTCATGACAAGAGATGGAGGCGGCCTTTAAGTCCCTTGTGTGATTGATCCCTGGTATTTTGTGGG
The DNA here is from genome assembly GCF_030272615.1 of Cryptomeria japonica. Classification (NCBI taxonomy): domain Eukaryota; kingdom Viridiplantae; phylum Streptophyta; class Pinopsida; order Cupressales; family Cupressaceae; genus Cryptomeria; species Cryptomeria japonica. Next base: position 212,411,351 of record NC_081414.1, on the reverse strand, counting down.
AAAAACTTGGTTTTTGACGGAGTGCTCAGGGTTGTTTTCTGTGTAGCGGAGAGAGAGAATGGAGGCTAATTTTTCGCTGGAGTTGGACGGATAATTGCCTGCTTTTCGAGGGCCGATTTTGAGCAACAGGCTTACGAACGTTTTCAGAGTGGACGGAGATGCCTTCTAGAGGGCTATTTGGCTTCTGTTGGGAGAGGAATTTCTTTCCCAAGATTGGCGACCCAGAACAAATCTTGACATCTCGTCTCTGTTTACTGCTTTGGCCTTGTAGGTGGGGAAGTCGAAGGAGGAAGTGTAGCGGATCTCTTCACTGGTTTTGCAACCCAAATGGTCAGGAGGTTTGCAGGATGTGGTGGCTCGTTTTGACATTGGTGTGGGGTTGAGGATGGCGGAGGGCACAAGCAGGAGGATTGGTGTGGATGTTGGGGAGTTGTAGCCTTTTGTAGTTTGTTCTGCTTCTCGGCCAGTTGCTTCGCAGGTGGAGGATGCAAGAAATGGTTGGGCAGAGATTGTGAACTTTGTTCGCTAGTTGGGGCCGACTGAGCATTTCAACATCCGTGGGAAGGTGACTCCCATTCAGTCTGAGGCTCCCTTGGACGAGAATGGGAGGCCTCTGGTTCGGCATCAGCTCCCAAAGAGACCAAAGAAGGTGGTGGAGTGTGGGTCGCTGTGTGGAGGAAGGCCTGGAACAGTGCCAGGTGGTGGGTGTGAGCAGCAGGTGGCTGGTCCCAGCAGGGTATTCCCAATTTCTCACGAGAGGAAGCTTTGGGATGGTTTCGTAGTTAGGTTGGGCTGGCTGGGGTTAGTGGTGTGGTCCTTTTTGTATTCGTATACGCCCCTTTTTGTGAAAATGGGTCTTTGTTGGTAGATGCTTGGGTTTTTTTGTAGTAGGGGTGTGTCCCCTTGGTTTTTGCAGATTGTCTTTCTGCCCCTCGAATGTAATACTTCTTTTTAAAAGCAATATAGTACTATATGTTATCGATCAAAAAATAATAATTAACAATTATGTCTATAAGTAATTTAACTATTTACAATTAGAATCATCATCATCATCATCATCATCATCATCCTTATTTTTTATCGGTAATTGGTTTTTTATATTAATGGCTTTTGACTAGAGCTATGAACTAGTGGGGGTCACATTTGGGGGGCCCCTCCCCATGGTCACATTCCAATTCTGAGGTATTAACACCTCCAGGATCCATTGCAATTGCATGTTTTACCACCTACAACTCTATGGATGATCGAGCACCTCCTTATCACTCCATAAACTCCTTATCCCTCCAATTCTCCTTATCACTCCACTACTCGAAACATCGTGGCTCCTTATCAATCCATAATTAGGCATCCAATAATCGTGCTTTGTGTGGTATCCAATGTGGAGGCCTTAACACCTTGTACTTTAACTAAAGCCAATGATTGTAGCATCTTTGACGGGCAACATCGTTGAGGTACGAAACTGATACACTATGGCAAGTGGGACAAGAGGGCACCAAAAACTATTGAGCTTCAATACCTCCAGAATGACTTGTGTAGGACTCAAATACTTGATGTCGTATCAACACAACCTCGCAGCTTACCGCTACACTACGGGATGAACCACTATTATTATTGTTGTTGTTGTTGTTAGATCAAAATAAAATTAGTTATAATTAAGATCATATAATTAGAGTAGTTGTAGGGTTAGAATGAGATTAGGGTTATAATTATTTTTGCAATTACAATTAGAGTTATGGTTGCAATGAAGGTTATAATTACAATTATGATTAGTGTTAGAATTGAGGTTACACATAGGGTTAGGGTTGGGCTAAAATTAAAATTTGGATCACATTTACAATTAGGACTAGGTTTGCAGTTTGAGTTGTGATAAACATTAGAGTTAGGGTTAGTGTTAGAATTAGCATTATGATTACAATTAGGGATAAAGTTATAACTAGGGTGCAATTAAAACTAGGGTTAGGATGAAGGTTGTATAGAATTTACTTAAGGTAATGATAGAGCTTAGGGTTAGAAATAGAGTTATAGCTAGGGCTAACTATAGACTTAGAAGTAAATTTAGAGATACAAGTACAATTAAGTAAAAATAGTATTAGGGTTATAAGTACAACTGAAATTATAATTAGGGTTAGGGTTATAACTAGAGTTAGGGTAAGTCTTATTATCAAAAGTATGGTTAGGATTAGAATTGTGTGATTTTGTGCCTTCCAATATATCATTGAAAGTATACATTACTATCTGTGTAACCCTTGCATTTTGTTTTGGTGTAAGTGCCAGTTCTTATATATTATATATGGGAGAAAGGACTTGGTAGCTATGCACCCTAAATTCACAATTATAACATCCCTTTAAAATATCAAATAAGATTTTTTTTTTTAAACTTCTTTAAACTTCCATTACCAATTTCCAAAGAATGGAAAAACAGTAAAATCGAGTATACCAAAACATTCAACAACACACAACCAAATAGATTTGAAACTCAATGTAATCAATATAGTATTAACATTACTGATTTGGACATTGATTTTACACCATATTTTATGATAAATACATTAGAATTCATTAATATACTTCTATTACAAAACCCATCAAATAATACCCCAAATTTGTAGTTCAAACATAGAGGAAACTACTGTAACTTCTGGATAAAGTTCCCAAACTCTTAATTAATGTTCACAATAGAAAAAATACATATTAAACACTCCAATAAAAGTATAATCCATAGCCTCAAGGATGCCAAGGGTTTACTCACACTCAGAAATGCAAATAACACAAATATTCTCAATTTGGAAGCTACCCGACAACACAAAATGCTTGGAAACACAACCCAACTCACAACCAAAGATCTACAGCATATAATGTATGATCTCAACATGAAATAAAAACAACAAATGAACCCATTTATGTTATTAAACATGCAACAAAATTTGGAAATACAAACTCACACAAACCCTCAACCAAAAAACCCTTACAAACTATTGAAATTAACTATAAAATAGGTATCAATCTGCACAATGGAAAACTCTACACGAGCTTGCACTTGGAAAAACCTCAAACTCTCATCCTTAGCCTTTCTAGAAACCTTCAAACTCCTGTTATTCAATCTCCTTCTCTACAGATTTGATAACCTCTAAAGATCAACAAAATAGTGAGCAAATATCAAGTCAATAATGTGTGAAATGGTACCAAAAACCTCTAAATAATATCCACACTCAAAAATCATGACCAAGAGGGAAGTTTCCCTTTATTTCAAAGAGAGTAACTTCCCCTCCACTTGTCTTCCACTTTCTAACTTTCTTGGTTAAAACTTGTCACTTGCCCATGTTGTAAAAAACTGTCAATTCCACTAAACATTCTAGAATGTACTTTCCAATTTCTCACTCCATAATTTGCCTCCAATATACTTCCAATCTTATTTATAAATTTAACATTAAATCTTATTTTATCATTTAACCATAAAGGATTATGTTTCCCGATTTGTTTGCAGGTCTTGACTTACTATTATTGGATAACTAGACTTACTATAAATAGTAAGTACTATTTTTGGAAAGGGGAGATGACAACAATTCTCAGAATAAGACATATCTATTTTGAATTAGTCAATTTTTTAGACAACTTACTTGCAAGTCTCATGCTTAAACATATGGTTTGAGGTCAACATCATCAAATATGATACCACCTTAACATGTTTTTTTGAAATGTCATAAAAGGCTTCCATAAAAAAAAAATAGACTAATAATTATTAGTTCTTGCCAAAGCGAGATACTATTGCATTCATTGAGTTCTAAATTTTAATTAATTTAACCAATGAATGCAAAGAATTAAAAAATTCAAAAAAAAATCTATATTCTAAATTTAATTTTTATTTTACATGCTAAAAATAGTATTTTTCTTTATTTTTATTGGTTTGTATGGGTGAAAAAATAAATTCCCCTCCCCCCCTCCCACCCCCACAAAAAAAATAGACATTATTATGCATAAAGTAGTACCTCATTTATTGCTATTCCATTACTATCACATTAATGATGTACTCACAAACTACTTGGAAATGATGAATTTCCCGCCATTTAATAAAGCCAAATTTGTAGGCCAATCACTAGTCTCTTGATTATAATATGAATCACATTATCAATTTTAACTCTAAAACCTAAACTGATTAATCATTTTCTAACCCTATTATTTGATTCAAACAAATGGTGATATTTTCCCCTCACATAGTCAAACAGAATATTATGTATTTGATACCACCAAAATTCTAGAAGAGTCATAACCATAGTGGTCCAAATAAAAAGACAAAAATCCTAGGAATTTCCCCTTATTAAAAATTATAATTGTTTAAGAGTGCATGCAAAATGATAAAAATAAAGATAAAGGAAAAAAATCTAAGCAGTTCCTATGACAAAATTGATATTTTTAAGTGGGAATCTAACTTTTGAATATTCTTCCATTAAGAAGTCCACTTGTAAATCTCATATAAAACTTGTGAGTAGATTTTTCTAAACACGGATTTATACTTTTTTTTGTAATTAATCATTTGGTATATGTATCTATTAAATAGAGGATTTTGACAATAATTACAACAAGTGCCACGTGGTGGCGAGTACTTGTCTTATAATATTGATATAATAGAATAATTGTGAATATAAATTTTATATATTAATATAAAAATATAAGAAAATTAGCATTAATCATAACTAAATAAATCTAGTTAATTATTATAGAATTGATTTAATATTATGATAATTATTAACATTAATATTTAAAAAAAATTAATTTCATAATAATTAATATGTAATTTAGATTATAATTTAATTATCATATTATTTTAATATTTATAACAATTAATAATAATTTTTTAAATAAATATAATTATTAATATATTTATTATTTAACAATATAATGTAAATATTGATATTAATCTTATGATGATATTATTATAATAATTGAATTATAATTAAAAAATTATTTACCAAAATGAGTTTGAAATAGTTTTATTTGCAAGTACTAGAAGATTGGAACTGTGGGTCTTTATAAAATAGAGGATGGTATTTTTAATAAATAAAAAAATATATATATAGACATTCTTATGGGTAAATCATTGAAGTATGCAGTTCTCAAATTATTTGTCACATAACAATATACCTTTCTCCACAATGTTGTTTTAATAGTAATTATTATTTGTATATGCAGCATAAAAAATGGAAGTGTCCACGAAATTAGTAACAAGTAAAACAATATTGTCCAATAAAAAAATTAAAAAATACTCGTTTACAATTGATCTAATTAATTTTTTCTAATAACCATTTAAGCATATAAAAAAAAAATCATTACAATAGTATTACCTAATGACAAGTACTAATTAATATCAAAGTCTCAAATAATATTCAAATTAGTGCATTGGTTATATGTTCTTAGAAACTAATAGGAAATATTATGAGATCTTTATGAAAAAAAGTTAAATAAGATAAATTCATAAACATAAATATCATAAGAATTGAACACTAAAAAAAAAAAGAGTTATGAATCAAATATTTTTATTTCAAAATAAATATAAATATTATATTTCAAAAAACTTGTTTTATCTTAGTGCTTTAAAAATGTCCATCTCAAATGAGCTTAAAAATTTATTGGACACCTTTTGGATTGTTGCTAATAATTGTTGCATTATTTGCTCTACTTGTGCATTTACAGATAAGTACCCCAATTAAACTCTCTCATTTAATTTTCAATATTTATTACAATTATCAACCCAACTAATCAATCTAAATTAATTGTGATTAGACGTTGTATTTATTTAATTGGTTTGAATTATTAATCTAAATAATTATATTTTCTTACATAAATTGGTCAACCCAATATGTCATATGTCATCACATAGGCTTTGACCCTAAGGTTTATTTATTCTACATTATGGTTTTATATTTATTTATTTCTTCTATACTCTGCCTCCAAGATTTGGTTAGGGTTTTATTTCCTCTTTCATTTCATATATGTAACCCTTTCTAGAGTTTTTAGCTCATAGAGTGACCTTACTTCCACCCATCTTATCTTCAGTGATTTAACACTTAGATTTCATTTATATGTTTGACTATTACCTAAATTTATGGTCTATGTCAATCCCTACCTCTCTTATACCAGTTCTTCATCTTTACTAGGGTTAGACTTTCGATTCCTAACATTCATCAAACCTATACCTACCAATCCATTGGTTACTACTTGTCTTTATCACCTTCTTCCTTTCTCACTCTTCCACCTTCTGTCTTTAAACTACCAAATCTTTTTCTATTTTCAACTCTCAACTAACAAAACTATTGACAAGCATATTGCATCCCTTATTTATTAAAATTATTATATATACATCAAATTATATTTTATTAATATGACAGCACCTACTTTATTCCAATTTAAATTTATTAACACATTCATTTAATTAAGTCATTATATATACATCAAATTATATTTTATTAATATGACAGTACCTACTTTATTCGAGTTGAAATTTATTAAACACATTCAAATGATTATTAGTAATAATCATTAAATAAATCTACTCAACTATTAAATTCCTTCCCACGTATTGACATTCCACTTCATATAAAATAAAACCGACCTTTCATCTGTACCTTTTAATGGAGCGCCGTATACCACTGTTAGTTGGATACCCTCTAAGCCTATGGTCTTCGCTTATTGTTCGCACGTTTGGACAAATGGAACTAGACAAGTCTTTTCTGGAGAAGAAAACTCGCCAAGAAAGCCATACAAAACCATCATGCACAAATTTACACGTCTACCCTTACGTCATACTCAATTCTAGACACTACCTATTTGTATGGTAAGAGGAGGTTGCGTTATGGAAGAACTGGTATATACCTCCTTGATTGACTTCAATGTCTAGTTTCTCTCGTTGAGATTTTTCATAGATCTTAATTTCCTCACAAGAGACACTTTAACCTTTTGATAACATTGCATGTGACCCAATCTAACCAGCGTAAAAATCTTCCCTTTTCAACGCAATTCCTTGGAATTCAAGTTGAATGACGATGGCGTGGCATGTGAATTTTCACAGTTTGATCATTTATTGAACTAATCAAACCCAAAAGTAGACGGTGGCGGGCAGAAGATGATGAAAATACACGGAGGAGGAAGTCATTTTGGTAACCTAAAGAACTACAATGAAACCGATGGAATGTCACAGATATATATAGCTTCCTGTTTACGATGGTGATTGAGAAACTCATAAATTGTTTATATGTGCACGCCATGCAATTTAATATGCATGTTTGATTACTGTGCCCGGTCAACTATCTTGTCTTCAGAACGAAGGCCACTCCAATTTGACCTTTTGGGTTGGGTTCTGCAGAAGATGGTTTTCTTTTAAATTGTTGCCGAATTCAATAAGTGGGTATTGATTATTGAGTTGGATTTTTAGGTGAGTCAGAGGAGGAGCTATGGAGACAGGTTCTAGTCCTCTCGAAGAACAGAAAGGCAGTGAATTAGAAGGAAAGGGGAAACAGAGTATGAAGAAAAGTGAGTTTATCAGAGCAGATCAGATTAATCTTAAGGATTTAGACAAGCATCTGAGCAGGGTATTTACCAGGGATTCAGGATTGAACAGAAAAAAGGAAGAGTGGGAAATTAATCCCTCTAAATTAGAGATAAAGGACCAAATAGCCCGTGGTACTTTTGGTACCGTTTACAGAGGAGTTTACGGTGGCCAAGATGTTGCGGGTAATCTCTTTTGTATATTTCTTCCTTTCTTTTTTATATGTATTCTCTTTCTTTAATGCCTTACGTTCTGAGAGGTTTCCACTCTGCCTTTATTCATGTAAGGCAGGGGTGGAACCATGTTATCATTAGACCGATGTCTTCACCTTACCTCTAGACCGTGTCCAGCCGGAAATTAACACCAATTACCTTATTAAGTTGTTTGGTTGATTGTGATTGGTTTCACGACCTACTCTCTTTCTCATGGACTCTTCAAACGATTGTATGTCTCATATAATTCATTTTTATTGACCTATTTTGAGTCATCAATTGATGCTACTATAATTTCAATTTTACAATAATGCAATTATATGTGCTACCATCATCTCCACTGTTATGAATTTTGATTGCCTGGGGTTTATTTGTGCCTTGAAGACAGAAAATGGTTTGGCACCAAATTTCAATCCCTCTGCCTCATTTACGAATCATATTGCTCTCTTTCAGAAAATAGTTTGAAGCCTGTATTTTCCTGCATCGGGGCATTAAGGGGATGATAGAAGGGGTCCGAGGGCCCCCACCTTGAAGACAATGAAGGGTGTTTGATCTGTCATAAAAGGAATTTCAAATATTTTTCCTATTTAAAAAGCAACAGTTATTTTATTCATGGTCACTTGAATAAGATTATACTAGCCAGCCCAGTCAAGGGTAACTGATTACCGTTCTCCTGTTATGGCCTTCCCATTCTTTCAGTTTTGCTTTTTTGAAAGGAAATATCGTTTTCAATCTTTCCAGTGATGTGAGCACTGCCAATTTCTATTTCCAAGGTATATATTTCATCATGATTAAATCCCATTGCTCCCAATCCTTCCCAACACAGCGATGGTTACGATTTATGTTAACATCCAAGTGAACTTGTTGCACGCATCCAAAAGAACATAAGTCTTAGGTGCTTGCAACTAATCAATAAATTATAGTTTTATGGGGTGATTCATCAGTTTCAAGTAAAAAAAATGTAATTATTAAGAATTATGTTTATTTTCATGTGATCCTGTTGAACATGTCTAAAAGAAGTGAGATCTTGGTTGCTTGCAACTAACCACTAGAGAATATAGTTTTCTGGAGTGCTCATCAGTTTCAAGCAAAGGATTTTAGAATGTTCTAACTCTTTCTGGAACACGTGCAGAAAAGTATAACATTAGGGTAGAGATAAAATAAAACAGCTAATTTTGCTTCTCTTGTAACATAAAATTTAAAACTCACATTACACTAGACTGATTCTATTTCCTTGTAGTTTGTGCACTCTATTTGGCTGCTCAAAGCTTTCTCTTCTGTGAGTTTCTTGCCATGTTTTATTGTAGGCATTGGCCGACTTAACTAGCATAAGTACTTAGCTTAAACCCACTGTTACCGCCTCAAAATAAGCTGTGCGATTTTTTCATCATCATTTTTTTTCAATGTCTTGCATACTGATAAATTGGCTTCCCAATATGCATACTTAAACAGCAATTTGCAGGTTCAGGACTCTGTTAAAATGCAGTTCTTTGCAATGGCTTTGACTTTGGCTTATCCTTCTATGTCAATTTATATAATTTTCTGTCTGATCTTTCTCTCGGTCCTTATTTGTTTTGACCATTGTTTAGTGAAGCTGCTTGACTGGGGAGAAGAGGGCACAAAAACAGAAGCTGAACTTGCAGCAGTGAGGGCCGCATTTAGACAGGAAGTGGCAGTCTGGCATAAACTTGACCATCCAAATGTTACAAAGGTTATAATACTTTCAACATGTTGGTTCTCTTTTCTTTGACTATTTGGCAGCAAATAATTTCATGATAAGTGGAAGTCTCAATGTAGCTCATGAAGACAGTTTGTTTGCATTGCTTTTTGATTTTTCTATTTTATGATAAAAATAGATGGTCCCTAATGAGATTTATTTGAATACGAATTTAGTGCTTATGCTTCAAAGTTTTCTTAAGATGTTAATGTTTGTGTTTTTTTATCAAGTTAATAGCTTTTATTATGTGACTTTGAGCTTACCGTTGACTTGTCAATTTCATTTGCCCTTGCAGTTCATCGGAGCTTCCATGGGAACTTCAGAACTTAAAATACCTTCACAAGAGGTTTCATCGAGAGCATGTTGTGTTGTGGTAGAATATCTTGCTGGGGGAACACTTAAGGGGTATCTTTACAAGAATCGACGAAAAAAATTGCCTTTTAAAGTTGTCATCCAGCTAGCATTGGACCTTTCAAGAGGGTGAGTCCTTCCCTCTAAATCTAGAAAACAGAAACAGGATTAAGTACAAGGAACGTGTAATCAACTACATTAATGAACAAGATGAACTTTGCATATCATAACTGAATTGTAAAGACATTTGTTCTCCAAGGCTTGCAGGAAGACACAAAACAAGCTGATCTGTTGGATTGTATAAGTCCACTTTTCTTAGATATTATAGTTTGTTTTTATTAATAATCTAACATTAACCCTTCTTTTGTTGAAAATATATGCTGCAGATTGAGCTATCTTCATTCACAAAAAATAGTTCACAGAGATGTAAAATCAGAAAATATGTTGTTAGACAGATCAAGAACTCTTAAAATAGCTGACTTTGGTGTGGCTCGGGTGGAGGCCCAGAATCCAAAGGATATGACTGGTGAAACAGGCACACTTGGATATATGGCACCGGAGGTATTGTAAAAGTGATAATGGTAGCATCTCCCCACTGTTATAAAGGGCTAGTGATGGCTATGCTAGAAAGTAAAAACACATGATGAGGAAATATATGAAAATAATTCTACCTTTGGTATTCCTTAGATTAATTTTTTAAGGGGTCATAACATGAATATTGAAAATGTCAAATAAATTTGTATAAGTGCTTCATCACACATGAACATGGATACATACAACAACATAAAAACCACTCCAATTCAAAGAATTCTGCCAATATTGTTGAGCTGAACCAGATTCTTCCAACAGTTTGCAAGTTAAATTCTAAAGAAAGAAACCAAAGGCAGTCATACTTCTGTCACAAAATGCAGGTTAGCTATATATCTCAGCCTTAGATCTATCAGAGCATGCATAACTCCAGAACTCAGTTCCTTAACAAGAGCTCCCTTCACTACAACAAAGCAGGTTACATGGCCATGATAGCACTTTTAAAAGGTTTATGGATTGTTGCCTGCAGATACCCCCGCTTTCTTCCCTATAGAATATACAGAGCCTCAACTCCAACCATGCTTATTCTGTAGTGAACCAATTTTTTCAACCAATGAAAGTTGCCAAACTTAAGCATGTGACATTTTTATACTGCACACATGCCATAAATTACTTCTCAGAATCAATATTATAGATGCCTTTTAGATAGCTTAATCTAGTCTGTCAGTAATGATACAAAATTTGGACTTGAACTCCCAATGTAGTTGACGGGTTTTTAATTAGCTAGACTTCTTAACTACAACTGTTTTTTTATTTAATATAATTAAAGAGGAAGGGATGACAAAAAACAGTCAAAAACAAAAACTAACTACTGGAAACCAAAACAAATCCAAAAGCACAAAACCAGCAGCCTGAAGCCAGTGCCATTTAAGCAAGCTTAGTCCAAGTTCATAACACCCCATCCTTTGGACTGAGCTGCAGGACCTCTCAACGCCCAAAGCTAGCTGAGGAAGATTAATGCCATGGATGAACTCTGTGCTTCTAACAATCCTGCTCAAACTGCCTTTCAAAGAAGGAAGCATGTATGCGCCAGTAAACTCCAAGGTAACCCTTGAATGGGTAACCAGGAGATTTTTACTTAATAATCATAGTAACAACTTGACATCTAGTACAGTCCTAAGGGTTAAACACAAGCAGAGGCTACAGAAGTATAACTGCATTATAATTGACTATATTAACTTAACTGATTATGGTGAAATGATCGGGATATAAATTATATTTCAGGTATTTTGGGGTTTGATTAGTTAAAATAGGACAAAATAAGCAGTTTGAACCAGTTTGCTGTCGTGGCTAAAATCAGGGTTCTGAGCTTCTGGTAGACTTTCATCAGCTTAACCATGTGCAGGATTTCCATGCTGATCTGAGAACCTGTGTTCCACAGAGACGTGTCCCTGGTTGCCAAACCACTATCCCCATCCTCAATGGCCTTTCGTGTACACTGTTCCCTGGCCATCAGCCCAAAAATCTTTAAACTTTCAAAACATTTCCGAAATGTGTTGCAGTAATAGGAAATGCTGTGGGAACATTTAGGCTGGGGATGTCTCAGATATCCCTAAACCGTCCTGGGGACTGCCAGATGTCCCCAACACCCAGGCAAGTTTTTATAATGTTATAAAAAAAAATTATTCATGACATTAAAAATACTGTTAAATATATCATGACAACATTATATCAGCATGAAAATTAATTATGACAACAATGACAGCAGCAACAGTAATATAACATCAATTAATATATCATGATTCAGATTCATAGCCAATGATATAAGTTACATAACAGTTATCACTAACATCAATAATTTGAATTTCTCAATTCATTGTTCAAAATTCATAATTTTTTTGATATGGTATTAGAGTCGGTTATAATTGTCAGTTGCAAAAGAGATGAAACTTGCATTGGCATGGTCTGGTACAGTGCAGTATTGTATGAGAAGTGCATACAAACAATTTTTTTGGAATGTGGTGAGTGTGAAGGCTGTAACAACTGCTCATACATATCTCATATACACAATGATTAGCTCCAACATGCGTCACATACACGGTGACTAGCTCTATTGTGCATCATATTTATAGTGAAAAACATTTACACACTGAGAGACCGACACATCCACAATGGCTAACTATCACTTGCCCATAGTGCATCCTAGTTAAAAGAAATGTTGATGCATTGTGCACTACACCATGCGTCACATTTCTTTCCCCAGTCTTCTGCACCAATGAGCAAGTGGGAAAAGTATTTGATGTATCCCATACTACACCGAGTGTTTGTCCTCATCCAAACAAGTCCACGTATACTATTTCCATATCAAGATATGCCCAAAATTGTACTATGAGTTTGGTCCAATTATTATCTACCTATTCTTCATTAGAAATTATCTTCCTTGCAGTCCATTGGACGACTAAGCAACAAGGACATCCATTGCCAACATGCAATTGGCCCCCAAGCCCACATGCTCCTAGTGGAATCCGTTTAATACCCTAGATCAATGCGATGTATCCCTCACCTACATGCAATTGGCAGTATCCATCCACTAACTCTACCGCATAGTATGCTCCTTGACTACAGTCAATCTCGAGCGGAAAAACTTATCTTAAGCGGGTCATAGGATTTATCCTTCAGTGATCGCCTTGGATAGAGAGGACTAGTCTACGTGTTAGAGGAATACAAACCTCTACTTATGCCTTCATAGTTGTAATGCTCCTTGTTGAAATAGGATTTATTAATAAATAATAATAATAAATTAAAATATAAAATAATTAAAATATAATTAAAATTTAGTTAATTTTAATAAATGGTTAGAAAGCATGTGTAAAGGGTGAAAAATTAGGGTTTCCACCATTAGAAGGATAAAAACAGCTATTTTTTACTTGGGGACCATTACATTAAACTGGGAGAGTAAACCTAATGGATCTAGCCACAAATCAACAAGGATAAGGGCTGAGAATTCTATTGGATTTAACAGGTTTGATTTGACTGCCCTCTTTTAAGTTGAATTGTGAAAATGCTGAAATTAGGGTAAATGTGTTGGAACTGATTTTTAAAATGCATGAACAGTAAGCTATAGTCGTCGGATCGAGCCACAAACCTAGATCTGAGAATGTAGTTGTATTCGGATCTATTCCCAAAAGGAGCTCCTGATTTGTCGGGACCGGTGTGGTGATCGCTTTGGTCCTTCGCACTTTTTGCACTCCAATGGGGGATCAATTCGTCACTGTAAATAAAGCTTTTTTTGAAGATCGCAACTCCGTACCCATTCCCGCACACACTAGAGAAGGGAAACAGGTTGGGAATAGGGGTTTGCCTTAGGTCAAACCCCAGTTTTGAAATTAACCATGAAATAGAAATGAAATATGATTGAATTGTGGTAATGGAAATGTTCTTTTGAGGGAGATGTTGGATAATGACTGAAACACAAATGCTATACCTCCTTGTGAATTCTTGTTTGTCTCCACTCGGAATTAGGGTTTCATGAAGTCTTCAATAACATAGAACATAAATGTCAACTTCAATGTTTGAATCTTGACTTTATCTCTACTCCAATGCTTGAAAGAAGATTGATTGCTTGCTCACTCGAACCTAAATGCTTGATTGCTTGAATTGATTGATCAGTATGATTGTTGCTGGATCAAATGAGAGGGGTAGACCTCCTTTTATACTTGCTTGTCGAAAAACAACTCAATTTTCTGACGAGCCGACACAGGGCCAGAATTCCCACCCATATCTCATTACTGTTAAGGGGCCCAAAATTGGGTCCTAATTGGGAGGACCAGGGCGGCCACGCCTTGGTCTTGCCCAACTAGAGACCAGAATCAAGGGGTGGGATGATGTGTGAAGTGAAAATGGTGACAAAATTGCATAATATGAGCAAAATCAGGTCCTATTCAAGCCTCAGGGCGCGAACGCCAAATTGAGGGTCCAAATGTGGACAAATTGTAAGGGAGTACAATTTAAGACACTATAGAATGAAATGAAAAGTTGTGACTCCCTCAAACATGAGATATACAAGGGAGAGGAGAGAACTTTATTTCGGGAGAAAAAAAGAATTAGGGAAGCATTAATGGGAAGAAGATAAGGAAGTGACTCTTTCAAAGGGGGAGCAATGATGAAGGGTTGTGACCCTTTTAAGGGTGGTAATTGTGAAAGGTTGTCTCTCCCTCATTTTGGAGGATATAAAGGGGAGAAGTTTTCATTTGAGGAGGAGATAAAAGAGGGGAGATCAATTTGAGGAATAATATATTATTCTCAAGGACAACGATGAAAAATCGTGACTCAATTCTTATGAAAGGTGGTGACCCTTCCACCAATAAAGTATAAAGGAGAATTCATTCTAAGGACTGAAGGTGACTTACAAATAAATGGAGGAAATCAATACAATTAACATCAATTCTCCTAAGAAAGAAAAGAATCTTCAGTAATTAAATACAAATCGAACCATTCAGCAATAGCACTCATCCAAGAGAGCAGTGTTCAACTTTCAAAGAGGGAAACAACATCGAATTGAATCTATCCAAATTACCACAGCAGACTGAAAATGCATAAGCTGCTAATAATTCTACAAGTATAGTGGGCAAGATTTAGTGTCCTCCCAAAAGGGGACATTACAAATGGTATCAAAGCATGATCCTGCCAGCCCGCAGGGTAAGGATAAATCAATTATGCATTCTAATCAATGAGAAGGGATATATTAACTCAATCCAAAATTATGGCAACAACTAAATGACAATGGCAAGACAATATGAGAGATTGTTGAACATACGTGTATTGTGTGCAAAGAAGACAATCAAGTATATAATAAATGCACCATTTTAAGAGAGAATATTATATGAAGATCTGAGGTGAAGTGTGTAAAGAGTTTGTAACAAACTCTTGAGAAGAGATTGTGGATACTTTATGACAGTCTTATGATTAGATTATAGAAGATTCTACCACAGATTTGTGGAAGAGATTTATCGTGAATTGTGTAATAATGATTACCCCAAGGGATGGAACTGGTCATAGTTGGACATTCCATCCTCTTGTGGGCCAAGTGTTGAATTGGTTACCCCGGGGGATGGAACTGGTCATAGTTGGACGTTCCTGCCTCTTATGGGCCAAGTGATGAAATGATTAACCCAAGGGATGGAACTGGTCACAATTGGATGTTCCCGCCTCTTGTGGGCCAAGTGATGAAATGATTAACCCAAGGGATGGAACTGGTCACAATTGGATGTTCCCGCCTCTTGTGGGCCAAGTGATGAAATGATTAACCCAAGGGATGGAACTGGTCAGAATTGGACGTTCCCGCCTCTTGTGGGCCAAGTGATGAGTTGATTACACCAAGGGATGGAATTGGTCATAGTTGGACGTTCCCGCCTCTTGTGGGCCAAGTGATGAGTTGATTACCCCAAGGGATGGAACTGGTCATAGTTGGACGTTCCCGCCTCTTGTGGGCCAAGTGATGAGTTGATTACCCCAAGGGATGGAACTGGTCATAGTTGGACGTTCCCGCCTCTTGTGGGCCAAGTGATGAGTTGATTACCCCAAGGGATGGAACTAGTCAAAGTTGGACATTTCTGCCTCTTGTGGACCAAGTGATGAGTTGGTTACCCCAAGGGATGGAATTGGTCATAGTTGGACGTTCTTGCCTCTTGTGGGCCAAGTGATGAATTGGTTACCCCAAGGGATGGAACTAGTCATAGTTGGACGTTCCTGCCTCTTCTAGACCAAGTAATAAATTGATTACCCTAAGGGATGGAACTGGTCATAGTTGGACATTCTTGCCTCTTGTGGGCCAAGGGATGGAACTAGTCATAGTTGTATACTGCCGCTTGTGGGATGTGAGGCGAATGGCCACGATTTGGATGTGACAAGCTCTTGGGCTTAGTTGGGTTGAGCAGTTTACTGGCACACTTTTGAGTTCCTACCGAACTAAGCAATGATTGTTTATAAGTTGATTAGCTAGTCATAATGTTTATTGTAATCTCCCTGTTCACTATGTCTACGTATATTCATGTGTATGCTTCGTGTTTTCATGTGTATGCTCCGTGTTTTAATGTGTATGCTCCATTTTTAGTTCAAACCTGATGTGTTCCCAGCATTTCTATTCCATGAATCTCTATGATTATTGCCTTGGGTTGATCTAGAATATGAGAATAACAAGAGTAAACCAAAAAGATTTGAATTTATCTAGGGTAATAGATATGTGCCATGCCTCTAATCTTCATCTTAATATATGTTAAGATCACCCATGCTTAACGTAAAGAGATATCCATAGTATGGTGCAAGCATTGGGTCAACCAAATTAAAGAAGAAAAACCAATCTCCAAGGGTTGATTTATTTAGTTCTTAGAATCCTACATTGCTTGAGGACAAGAAATTTTGGGAAAGGTGGATTGTAATGTCCCCTTGTTGAAATAGGATCTATTAATAAATACTAATAATAAATTAAAATATAATTAAAATTTAGTTAAGTTTAATGAATGGTCAAAAGGCATGAAATGAAAAGTTGGGACTCCCTCAAACATGAGATATAAAAGGGAGAGAATAGAACTTCATTTGGGGAGAAAAGGGATGAAGGAAGAAAGAAGAGAAAAAAGGAATTAAGGAAACATTGATGGGAAGGAGATAAGGAAGTGACTCTTTCAAAGGGGCAACAATGATGAAGGTTTGTGACCCTTTTGAAGGGTGGTAATTGTGAAAGGTTGTGACTCTCCCTCACATTGGAGGATATAAAGGGGATAAGTTTTCATTTGAGGAGATGATTAAAAAAGGGGAGATCAATTTGGGGAATAATATATGATTCTCAAGGGCAACAATGAAAGTGGTGACTCAATTCTTATGAAAGGTGGTGACCCTTCCACCAATAAAGTATAAAGGAGAATTCATTCCAAGGATTGAAGGGGATTTATGTAATGTCCCCCATTTGGGGTTTACCTAATTTGGTCTTGAGGCAACAATTTCAACTTAAAGTGAGAATTGTAATCTATTAATAAATATATTTCTATCAAACTGAAGAAATTTATTACAATATTTAACTTAAAATCCTAAGAATAGTTCGTGAGATGGCACTTATCTTGATATTTTTCTCTGATTTGTCAATGGATTTATGCTGATAATCTTCTTCAATCCTTTAATGAAGAGGTTCGATTGCTGTTACTGATCTGACTGTAGAAGCCTGCAACAATGGTGGTGCTATTCCTGATGCAAATCCTTTTAACATGCAACCTCTTATGCCACTGGCAAATAATGCTCAAGAGAGCCGATCCGCTAAGATTACAAGTAGAAGATCAATACCACAATCGATCCTTCCATGGAATGAATTTGTTCCTTATTAAATATCTTGTGAGATTGAATGGATGCAACCCTTTCTTGGGAAGAGACACATCCTTGTCTTAATCGCATCTTGCAAGATAATATTTATTATTGCCTATTTAGAACCCAATCACACCCCTTACTTCAAATCCGATCGTACCTCTTCATGAATGAATCTCTGTTTATTAATGTTCGTGCCTTTCAATGATCGCTGTTTGTATTATTGTTTTGCCTAATGAATCTCTGCCACCTTTTAATGAATCACTGTTTGATGCTTGGATCACTTACTCGCACCATTTCCCTAATGAATCATTCTTATTAATGACATAATCATTCAAGCCAAGGCACCTTCAGATTGCTCGATCTTTCGCATCTGTAATCTGGTCATATCTTGCGATCAAGTTGCTGCTTTAGTACATGTATAGACTTTACAATATCAGCGCTGTTCTTAGCCTTAATCCCTTGACCTGATAAGAAGTCAACAGTGCTATCAAGGAAGTCTTTTTTAAACTTCTAAGCCCTTTGTGCCTTTATATCAAGCACCTTGTTGTAATGTCTCCTTTGTTAGATTTGCTGCTTCATACATATGTTCACTTCATGTTGTGAATTGCTTCTCTTACTTGCTAACCAAAGCGCACCCCTTTTACTGTAGTATACTTCAATGCCTTCCTTGAATGAATCGAAATCCTTTTTATACTTTAAACGGTGGAAGGGTTGCATTCTAAAGACATGTCTTATGTCCTTCCACCATCATATCTCCTCATGGTATGTAATTGCACTTTTCACTAATTAATGCATATTTGTGTGATGCGCTGCTAATATGACTCCTAACTGCTGTCTTGCTTGAACACTTCATAGAATCACTATTCGATAAGTAATCTTCTGATTAATAGGTCATTGATTATAAGCAATACTAATCAGTTGATTAGAAATGTCAATGTAATATAACTTCTGAAGTAAATCACTGATGCTAAGACTTTAATATCTCCACTTCCCTTGATCACATTTTTCTTAGCCATCGCTATCTTCCTCTCACAGTCAGATCTGCACTTCTTATTTAAATCAGATCTGCACTTTTGATTCCCTAATTATCCCCCTTCAAATGAGTTCCCTTCTCCCTTTTATACTTCATATTAGGGGGGAGTCACAACTTATCATTTCATGCCTTTTGATCATTCATTAACTCTAATCAAATTTTATTACATTTAATTTTTTTTTTATTATTTATTATTTAATTATATTTCAAAGTGGGGACATTACAATGTATCAATAAATGGAGGAAATCAATACAATTAACGTCAAATTTCCTAAGAAAGCAAAGAATCTTCAGCAATCAAATACAGATTGAACCACTCAGCAATAGCAATCATCCAAGAGAGCAGCGCTCAGCTTTCAAAGAGGGAAACAACATCAAATTGAATCTATCCAAATTACCATAGCAGACTGAAAATACAGAACCTGCAATAATTCTGCAAGTATAGTGGGCAAGATTTAGTGTCCTCCCAAAAGGGGACATTACAACAGGTTCCTAACTCCATCCGTTGCTATAAAATTTAGCCCCTGTGTGAGGTGAAAAATGATGATGACAAACTATTGCAAAACCACAAAGATCCAACCACAAACAAACCTAGTTCTACAACAAAAACATTCACCATACACCAATGAAGAAACCTAAGAATTGTTGCAAGGTGTGCGCCCTTGGTCTCCTTGTGCTGTGTAGCGCAACACTTGGGTTTCTGACATGGCTTAATCGCCTCCTGTGGATTCTATAAGTCTAGTGGTTGTATTGGGCATTAACAGATCAATCTTTTGGTGCAACGGTAACCGCACTTGTAACAAGTGGTATCAAAACTTGGTCATAGGTTCAAACCCCTCGCTTGCGTTGGGGGGGAATTGTTGCAAGGTGTGTGCCCTTGGTCTCCTTGTGTTGTGTAGCGCAGCGCTCGGGTTTGTGACATGGCTTAACTGCCTCTTGTGGATTCTATAAGTCTAGTGGTTGTATCGGGCATTAACAGGTCGATCTTTTGGTGCAACGGCAACCACACTTGTAACAAGAACATGCAAATTAACAAATTGAAACAATAATACCATTCACATGGCAAGTAGGGTTTGATCTCCATTGTCTCCTGTCTCCATTGATCTTGTTTGATATATTTGCTCTCATATTTTGTATACGCACAAGAGCTCAACAAAGAACGGATTGTGGTTATGAAGTTGCTTTATTGCAAAAACGCTGATTGATCGCATAAAGTGTTAGATTACTGATTAGGGTTGATAATGATGAGAGTATCCTCTTATATAGAAGACACCTTAGAAATGGAAGGATAAAATTAATAGGTGAAAAGATAAAATGGTCAGCTAGGATTAAAGGGTAGGTATAGAAAATGATAAAATAATAAGAGGGTAGTTAGGAAAAATAATAAAATAATGAAGGGGGTAGGTAGAGGAAAATTAAAATATAATTCACATGTGTCATAGAGTGAAAAAGGTAATGAATTAATTAAATAAATAAATATTTATTTAATTAATAGAGGAAGTGGGACCAATTAAATAAATACAATATTTATCTAATTTAGGGAAAGGATAATTTAAATAAATAAAAATATTTATTTAAATAGGGAAAGGCTAGAAAAAAAAATAAATGAATTAATTAAATAAATAAAATTTATTTAATAAATAGAAGACTTAGGATAAAATAATTAATTAAATAAAATATTTATCTAATTAAGCTGGACAATTTTAGGTGTGTATAGCACCTGTACCCTGTTCAACACTATGATTGGAAGAGAGGTTCCTAATTCAGAACAAGTAGATCACAACTATCTGATCTAGGCGTATATACACAATGTCTTAGAGGTTTGTGATTAAATTTCGCACGTATATAAAATCACTCGAATCGAACACAAGATGGCCTCTACTCAATAGATAAACAACGAATATAAGGTAGTCAACCCCCTTCACTTCATTCAACTCATCATTCAAAAACACATTATGTATCAAATACAAGTTAGTAGGTTTTTCGTGTCTCTTTCATTATCATCTAATACCCATTTCAGCTTCATTTGAAACTTAGTGAAGTGAGAAGGTCAAGCCAGTTAGGAACAACCCCACAACTTGGGAGTTATCCACCTTAGACCCTCCCCCTAGGGACTTGAGGTCACAAGGGCATCCTTCGCCTAAGGACTGCCTACATACCCCCTTCTAAATGGATCAAAGTCACAGGTAGTTTTCCTCACAAAGTTTATTAAAGGGCACCTACACAGGTTCCCACAATCAAGGTTTCATTAATGTTTCCCCTCAATTAATAACACCAAGTTCATAATTTATCAATGTGTGCTATAATACTCACCTTCAAGAATATATTGAGGTCTTAAATCAAACTCCCCCTCATTATTATTTGTAAGCCATCTTGAACATCTCAAGGTTCTTCTTATTAGCATAGGGCTAGGCTTATTACTCAACCCAATTACCTTGGTTCACACAAACTCATAGGAAAGCAGTTCCATTTGAAATTCATATAATATGTTTGATATTAAGGTTCTTATACTCAAGGGTCAATTGATGTCTTGTAGTCATATAAAAGTCTTTACCCCAATGCTCAAATACCATTCTAAAATTATATAATATGTCTTATTCTTGCATTAAGCAAGGAAGATAAAATGACATCAAATGAACTTATAACACCTATTGCCAGTACAAAAGATTTTTCCAATGCTTAGTTGACCAATACAGTTATGTCTAATACTTTTCTAACTTGATTAGTTTATTAGCCGTGTACCCCAATGTAGGAGTACACAACCATTTAGACTTTGCCACAAGGGATACAATGTTGTATTTGTTAATATCGACACATATGATAATTATTGTATCATCTTATGTTGAGGCTTAATAAGTAGAGTGATATATATATATATATATATAGCTCAATTTATTTTAATACACATCATATCCAATCTTATCAAATAAAATTAGTCAAGTTTCATTGGTACCCATTAGGTTTACTTTTATTGATTCTCAACTATGATTAGGGCTTAACGATCTGCAGAGAAAGTCAACCCTATTCCCAAGTTAAGATAATCTATGTAGATACTAGACAACCATTTTGTCTCATACATGAGTGAGATATATATATGCCTCGAGACTTCCCAACCTTGGCATATAGTTACCCTTGAGAAACCAAAGGTGGTCTTAATGAATGAAGACCATGTAAAGACAACAATAAGAACATATATGATGTTACTACAATGAATTACTTCAATGTGTAAGAATGGACATTACTAGGATTATTATCTCTAAACTTCTTTATATTCAATGGTCACAACTGTCAAACATCGTATAATTAAGTATTGAGCCATCACCCATCTTTAATGGCACACCTTAGACAATAAGCATTTATAAGGACAACTTGTCTAAATTAAACCCCTACACATAAATTAGACATAATAGCATTGTTAATACAAAATAAATCTAATTTAATTATAGTACCCCTCCTTTACTTACATGATAATTCCTATATCCAATTTATTGTCTTTAAGAGATTGATAGACCTTTATGTTAATTTTAGCAATCAGATTAAACAATAAACAACAGAAATCAGAATGCAATGAAGAACAAACACAAAACACACAGATACCCTGGGAAAACCTCCCTCTTGGAGGTGAAAAACCCAGCCACTAATCACAGATCTTTATTGGGCAACACCAATTTAATTTACAATGAGCTTCACTCTTTAACAGCAACCTAATCACAGTTATACTTCTAACCTAGGGAATGCTGAAATGATGAACTTATCTGCAATACAAAAGTTGTTGTCCCAGGGATGAAGTTTGCTGGTCCTAGAATGGTGTTTACAGCCTTCAAGAATAGTTCGCTGATCTTCAAATGATGACTGCTGCCACTTGAAACCAGTTCCCATTCACTCAATGGTGTTCGCTGTCTTCTAGATGATGGTTGCTATCTTCAAGAAGAATTCGCTGAATACTTAGATGACTTGCAGATTAGAGAAGTAATTTGCTTGAGTGTGTTGTGTCATACAATGATTGATAGCCTTGTATATATAGGAGACTTAGCCTTTTAATTCTCCCAAGTCGGCTTGCATGAAGAACATATTTAATTACAATTCAATGCTTTAAGGTTGGCGCCAAAACCGAAATAGCCCTCACGTTACAAGTGATTTTAATATAGGTCAGCTCCAACACGTTTTAATACAAGTTGCATTCAATAGTTACAAGTTACATTTAATTACAATTCAATGCTTTAAGGTTGGCGTCAAAACTGAAATAGCCCTCACGTTACAAGTGATTTTAATATAGGTCAGCTCCAACACGTTTTAATACAAGTTACATTATATAGGTCTTGCCCTATCCACAAGTTACATTATATAGGTCTTGCCCAATATTCATAGCAAGCTTTAATTACATGTAATCCGAACTTAGCTATAATTTTAAAACTCCCTCTTAGCTAGGGAGGATTCTAGCCAAATAACAAATCATCATGGACCTTTTCATGATATCCATCTTGCATTGCCCACAAAGGATGGATTCAAAACTTTATCACGCACACCTGCAAGAAATGAATACACACAAATATATAAATACACATCATGAACTTCTTTCATGATATCCATCTTGCATTGCCCACAGAGGATGGATCCACCTTGCATTGCCCGCAGAGGGTGAGAAGAGGTCTTACACCTCAAAACTTATCTACGGAGAAGAATAACCTGCCACCTTGTTTTCCGCAGAGGGTGGTTCCACCTTGCATTGCCCGCAGAGGGTGGCTCCACCTTGCATTGCCCACAGAGGGTGGAAGATGCAACTTAATGCATCACTAGGACTGAGACTCCCTCTCAGCCAAAGATGTGTTCTCCACAACTCCAAGTCTCTCTCTGAAGTACACAAACTTCACTCGAGCAAGAGGCTTGGTGAGAACAACTGCAATAGTGTTGACACATTTTAGCTGAATTGCACTTTTCTGTATCATATCACAAATGTAGTGATAATGAGATTCCACATGTTTTGACCTGTCATAAAACACAGGATTAACAAACATCTTAATACAATTCTGATTGTCACAATTAATGACTGTGGGTTCCCAAGGTTGCCCAAACAACTTAGCAAGAAGCTTTGTGAAGCCACATTGCTTCACACTTGATGCAATGTACTCAACTTTCGTTGTACTCAATGCAATTGAGGACTGATACTTGCTGGCACAAGAGATCACGACTAAACCCAACCTGAAACAGATTCCTAAAGTGTCCTTCCTGTCAGTAATACATTCTTCCCAATCAGAATCAAAGTAGCCTTCCAAGGAAATGACAGTGTTGATTGGATACTTCAGCTCGTAGCCAGTTGTTTCTCGCAAATATCTCAGGATATCCTTGGTTGCAACAAGATGAACATGCTTAGGTTTGTTTATGAACTGGCTGAGGGCACTCACTGCATAGCAAATATTATGTCTAGTGTTAACTAGATGCATTGAAGATCCAATCAACTACCTATACTCCGATGGATCTGCAAAATCAGAGTTAGCTGCAGATAGACTCAATTTCTATAGGAGTAGACATAGGTTTGCAATCCATCATATCAATGGCATATTTTTCTTGACTAAGGATAAGATCTTTGTCATACTTCTAGTCCTAGCCAGTAATGCATTAGGCCTAGATCCTTCATTCCAAATTCAGTGGCTAATTCTTTCTTACATCTAATGATGAGACTGTCTCCAACAGTTAGAAATAAATCATCCACATATATAAAAAAACAGAATTAGCATTTCACTATTGAATACTTTTAAAGTAAAGGTTAGAATCAGCATCATTCTTGCAAGATCCTAAACTAAATAAATACTTATCAATCCTTTTTGTACCAAGCTCGAAGAGCCTGCTTGAGGCCGTATAGAGCTTTCTTCAATCTGCACACATGAGATTCTCTATCTTGAATCTCATATTATTCTGATTATTCAATTAAGAAAATTAGTCTTTATATCCAACTTCCGGCCTTTAGCTACAACAATAGCTATAATGATTCTAATATTAGTATATCTAGCAACAGGAGCAAGTGTTTCCTTATAACCAAGAGCTATACATCTAACTTCATATTTCTCAATACTTCTATTAACACAATTACTGAGGATTGTAGGGAACATGGAACTCCCTTAATATAAGATTGTGATAAGAATCAACTAATGAAAGCAACCAACTAAGTTTCCATAAAAAAATGAGAAATGCCAATCTTTTCCTTACTTCACTTTTACGAAATGGACCCATAGCACAATCCTTATGATCATGGCATACCTTCAAGTGAAGGAATGAACTGAGAGTTTGTGTAGGTTCTTATTACCAAGGTCCCTCTGAAGCTTGAAGGCATGATAGTTCAAGATTATCTTGAAGAGAAACATCAATGTTAGGATCAAACATGATTCAATATCCCAATAGAATGAATTAACAAAAAAATTCATGAACATGTAAGATAACTTATCTCTTTATTGACTAGACTTCCACCATTGACAACATATGCAAAGATTGCTCAAAACAGTTAGTATAACACAAGGATTTTGTACATTGCTAGTCCAAAGAATATGATCAACTTCACTCACTACACAACATTCTTTAATGTAAAAATTGTTTTCCATAACAGAGAGATAGCTGTGCCTTACCTAATCAGAAAATTAAGGCAAGTGGATGACTTCAGAAAACTTTGACAATCTAACATATTACAAAATCCATAAGCAAGGTATATAAGCCAAATTGCCTTTCCAGCCAGTGCGTAAAATCAAATATGAGTATCAACCACTCAAAAGATACACAATGTAGTTGAACACAAACATGTGATCAAAAGAACTAAGTTAGATACCTCATTGATCTTAGGTTTCATCATCAAGAGAATACTTACTTCAAAAAATGTAATAGGCAGTATGCTCAAATTGAAGAGATAATATCACAATGAATATTATGTGAGGATAGTGAAAGCCATGATAGAAAATGCATTAGAGCTAAAGGCAATCCTCTACACAAGAGGAGCAGAGCAAGGTTATAATAAAAGTATAACAAAGATCATGAGAGCTTTATGAAGAGCTGATGAGAACCAAGAGTTGCACAGTCCCAATCCTACATGACAACCTTATCCAAACATAAAACACTCATAGAACAGAAAATATAGTCCATACAATGTTAAAAGATTTGATGCAAATCAAGAGACACACCATAAGAGTGTATAATTCCAGAGCAACAAGACTATTGAGCATTTCAAGACTTGATAGAATACGGTGCATTAGAATTATGCAGCAAGTATCATAAAGGATCAAATCATAATATGAAGATAATAAGGCCATCATTAAGCATAGCTACTAAATAGGATGACTAAGGCATCTTACTTTTACGTGCCTATCACACAAATGATTAAAGGACACTATTCATTATATGTTTTCAACTAATGTTCCATATTTCTAAATCTCCTGTAAATTTCATTCATCTTTCAATCTTATGCTTGTTGGTGTATCCGTCAGGATACTCCTAGTTTTATATCTGCAACAGATGATGATAATATTAAGTGTCAAGGATGATATATTCAGATCAATGCATCAATTTGGATCATGGCATTTTCATAACAAATCACATTAGGAAGGATGCGAGATAAACATACTCAAAATAGAGAGTAAGACAATCCGATTACCAACTTCAACAATCCAAACTAAGGGTTAGAACAAATTCTTAAAGCAAGAACAAAGCTTGAACTAGGGTGATAGTTACAAACCTTAGGATGACAATTATATCGCCCTTAATGGAATAAAAGAAATACTTAAGATCTGAAGTTAGAAGGAAACAAGTGCACAAACCAACATATGAAGGCACTCTCTGATGAAATAGTTAACAAGCAAGAGAACCCTGTGCACTAGTTAAGATCCCAAACTAGGGTTGTAGAAAAGAACTAATACCAATAACGACAAGGCAGGCAGATACAAGTCTCCAAACCTTTCTTAACAAAGGTAAGCAAATGAGGGTAGAAGAGTAAGAACAATTATATACAAAGATTGAACCCTTCATATTCCTGTTATGGCCCCATCGATGCCCTCAATTTGACAAGCAGATATATTGTCCAGATTCGTTGCTGATTCATGCTAGCCCTAGTCCTGCAAAAGAAGTAATACAAGATCTACCTTCAAGTTGTTAGGCTTTATAGAAGGAACTTGCTCTGATACCATGTTAATTTTAGCAATCAGATTAAACAATAAACAATAAAAATCAGAATGCAATGAAGAACAAACACAAAACACACAGATACCCTGGGAAAACCTCCCTCTTGGAGGTGAAAAACCCAGCCACTAATCTCATATCTTTATTGGGCAACACCAATTTAATTTACAATGAGCTTCACTCTTTAACAACAACCTAATCATAGTTATACTTCTAACCTAGGGCATGCTGAAATGATGAACTTATCTGCAATACAAAAATTGTTGTCCCAGGGATGAAGTTTGCTGATCCTAGAATGATGTTCACAGCCTTCAAGAATAGTTCATTGATCTTCAAATGATGACTGCTGCCACTTGAAACCAGTTCGCAGTCACTCAATGGTGTTCGTTGTCTTCTAGATGATGGTTGTTGTCTTCAAGAAGAATTCGCTGATCTCTTAGAAGGATTCGCTGAATATTTAGATGACTTGTAGATTAGAGAAGTAATTCGCTTGAGTGTGTTGTGTCATACAATGATTGATAGCCTTGTATATATAGGAGACTTAGCCTTTTAATTCTCCCAAGTCGGCTTGCATGAAGAACATATTTAATTACAATTCAATGCTTTAAGGTTGGCGCCAAAACCGAAATAGCCCTCACGTTACAAGTGATTTTAATATAGGTCAGCTCCAACATGTTTTAATACAAGTTACATTCAATAGGTCTTGTCCTATCCACAAGTTACATTATACAAGTCTTGCCCTATCCATAAGTTACATTATATAGATCTTGCCCAATATTCATAGCAAGCTATAATTACATGTAATCCGAACTTAGCTATAATTTCAACACTTTATGGTCATATAAAACCTTTACCATGGTATCTATAGATTATCAAACTATTAAGTTTCAGCATTAGAGATAAGTATTTATAGTGCCACTAAACAAAGTCACCCTCACAATATTATGCAACCAAGAGCCAAGGCTCATATTAATTATATCTTATGCTCTGTTCATACTATAAGGTTTTCTTACAACTAAAGATTTGATCTAGAACTCTTTTTCGTCTTATTTATCTTAAAATTCAAACATGAAGTTATTCAAATTATTATCCCTTGATTATGGTAAGTTCTTATATAATAAATTTTCCTCAAAATATCCTATAGGTTCATCTCCATGACACTAAGGTTAGGTTGATTACTTAACAATAATTCTCTTTGTTGCACAAACCATGCTTGATGATTGGACCATGACACTATACCATAGCGAATGCATAAACATGAAGTCACATTATTGTTGTCATAATTAGCACATCCAAAAGATATATCGTAATGCAAAGCCATGTAAGTGTAAGGTTTTATTTGGCTAGCACACAAGAATAAGCATTACCTCTTAGGCATGATATTATAAGATTGAGGTCCCTTAATACTCTAATTAAGCATATCACTAATGCATTGGAAGGTATCATTTACAACATGACACCGTTCAATATTTGGGTCGTGGATCATCTAATAGATCAATTAAGTATAGTCTAGTATAGAATCCTTGTTCACTTCCTTTGGAAAATATCTTAGCAAGCATTATTGATTCCTTCTTCCTTCTCATAAAACCAACACTATCTGTGCAAGAACTATATTCAAATATAGACTTGTGAGGTATTCACACATCGCCCCATTACAAATGGGGACCCCCCACTTTTTTGCTTCTAGGGTTATTTCTTTTAGTTTTGTTGTTGGTCATTTTAGTGTCTTAGCCTTTGCATTGAAGGGATTGAGTTTCTCAAAGGTCATTAAGCCAGGTGGATCTCCTCAAGGTGGAGTGAAGGAGGTCAGGTCAGTTGAGTGATTAGGGGTTATTTAGATCATTCCTAGGGTTTTTGTGTACTATCCGGTCACACTTCAAGTTGCTAAATCAAACCTTGGTTGAATGCATAGTGTCCTCCTAGGTCCCGTCCCTTACATCAAGGTCAGAGCGAACTCGCTTTAAAGTCTGAAATGTCATCCTGATCCTGAAATGTCCTGAAATTTGACTGTCTGGAAAATTGAAGAATCCTCCAAAAACTAGATTTTGCATTATAACTTCTGGAGGTCCGAAACCACTCTCAAACATCGCGACAATATATATGGAATATAACTTAAAGTATAAGACTTATACTTAAATGTTATATTCCATATATGAATCCCGACGGAGAGACTAACTTGTCAAATAACTTCATGAGTTGAGGTTTTGGAGCGAAGTTTTTTTAACTTCATGAGTTCGGGTTTTGGAGGGAAAATTTCCAACTTCGGGAGTTGAGTGAGAGGAGCGAAGTTTTTACTTCATGTTCAAGCACTTTGGAGCGAACTTCACCTTTGAGCACTTTGGAGCGAACTTCACCTTTGAGCACTTTGGAGCGAACTTCATGTTTGAGCACTTTGGAGCGAATTACACCTTTGAGCACTTAGGAGCGAACTTCATGTTGAAGGACTTAGGAGCGAACTTCATGTTGAAGGACTTAAGAGCGAACTTCATGTTTCACCACTAAGGAGTGAAGTTTTTGCATTTTGAAGCAAAATTGACAACTTCATGTTTGGGCACTTTGAAGCGAAATTCATGATCTAGCAAAATGAAGCGATCTTGAGAGTAAAGTTGGATATAAATAGGTGAAATAAATCAACTTCATGCATTAAAGGAGAAGAGCGAAGTGCTGCGAAGTTCTAACTTCGGTAGTTGAGAAATGATTAAAGCAACTTCATGTTTCATCAATTTGGAGCGAAATTGTTACTTCATGAACTCATGATTTGGAGCGAAGTTTTCATTCCACGACCCAACGATTTAAAGTGATTTTACAACTTCAACTTCAAGGAGATAGAAGCGAACTTCGGGTTCAAGCAACTAGGAGCGAAATTCATACTTCATGTATCAAAAGAGAAGAGCGAAGTTTCTTACTTCATGAATTGGTGTTTTGAAGCGAAGTTGATAGCTTCATGAGTTTGAGTTTATGAGCAAAGTTGATAACTTCAGCAGCTGCAAGCTTCAAGCGAAATTCTTTACTTCATGTTTGACCAAAGAGGAGCGAAATCCTCCACTTCACAAATTGCTAAGGAGGAGTGAAATTGTTACTTCATCCTAGAAGGTTTTAAAACGAAATCATTACTTCATGAGTTGCGAAGAGTGAGATTCAACATCTTCATGACTTGAGCCTTTGGAGAGAAGTAGATAACTTCATGCATTGGGAAATAGGAGCGAAGTCAACAACTTCATGAGTTGAGAGATAGGAGTGAAGTTTGAACCTCATGAATTACCTCCTTGAAGCGAAATGTGCAATTTCATGTTTAAGGGATTAAGAGCAAACTTCATGTCTAGAGGGAATGGAGCGGATTTCACACAAGAACAATGAACTTCATGAGTTTGTGATCATGAGCGAATTTCATAATTTGGAGAGGAAGAAGAAATTTGATGAGCAAGATAAGAGAAACAATAATTTGGAGAGGAAGAACAAATTTGATGAGTAGGATAAGAGAAACAAAATTCAAGTGCACCCCCTTTTGAGCGGATTTTGCAACTTCATGTGTTGCTGGTTTGAAGATATTTTACGCCTTCATGAGTTGTAGGATGAGAGCGAACTTCATAAGTTCAAGGTTTGGGGCGAATTTTCTACAATGGTAAACTTCATGGCTTAGAAGATTGGAGTGAATTTCATGAATAAGCAAGGTGATTGAAATAAGTTGCAAGTACTCTCTAGAGCAATCTTCGTCTTCAAGCCTACACAAGCAAATCTTGACTTCATGAACTTCACAAGTTCAACATGCAAGAATAAACTTCATGATCTGATCTACATGAGCAAACTTCACAATTTAAAGGGTACGAGCGAAGTTCAAGAAAATGAAGAAGATTAAGGTGAGGGAAACTTAATGAACATCAAGGATGGAATACACTTTAGGAACTCCTCTTCATGAGCAAAAAGCAACTTGAAGTGTTGCTTCATGATGGCGAATCCTCTTTATATGCTTTAATCAACCTATTTTAAGTATGTGTAAATTGTTTGTTTTGCAGGACATGAAGAGAGTCACAAGAGAAAAGGTTTGGAGTTTCAAAGGAGAAAGACAGCGATGACATTAGAAGTACATCAATACTTCAAAACTAAGATCTACACCTCGCACATCTATGATTGAAGCCTACATCGAGCACAATTGAAGAAGCAGACAGTTTCAGAAGAGTTAATCAAAGTTAGAAGATCAAACCTACAAAGGGCAAGTTGGAGGTCGTGTCCCAGTCATCATCCCAGTCACTATCTCTACCAAATAGAAGGGTTCCACAGCTGCATGTCTTGATTCAATGTACCCGATTCACCAGTGATGGCACAAAATCCGAGGCACCTACCCTTGATATCTATTGGTCCACACTTTCTGAATGTAATTTTCTTATTGGCTAAGGAAAAGTTTGTTGTAACAAACCCTAATTAGGGTTTCATTGTAAAATCCTGGCCATTGATGGAGAATCAATCCTGGCCATTCATTTTAAATGAGCTCTCTATAAAAGCTCAATCTCTTCATTTGTAAAGGTTAATAGTTGATAGCTAATAGTGAGAGAATAAATAGAGAATAGCTAATAAGTAGAATAGCAATTAGAGTAGATTAGGAGAGGGAAGAATTGCTGGTATGACTTGTAAATGAGATACTCTTTTCATTGAAGTTATGGTGAAATTTGTTATTTCAACAAGCCTCATGGTTCTTCTTCTCAATTTGCTTTCATGTTGATTAGATTGAATGGAAGAAGTTGTTGAATGTATTCATGTGGAATCCGCCTAATCCATACCACTAGCCTCTTGTTGCTTGTAAGTGTGCCTTGTGTGGTCAATTGGAATGATATGAGCTTAAGTTCGAATCGTTCTACACTCATTGCTTATGCATTAACTTGAATGGTGGTCAATGTTTGATAGTATTGATTCGAATATCTTTGAAATATCCTTAGAAGATTGCACCGAGCTTGTGTCAAATTGTTCAAGTTGATGGTGAGAACTCGCTCAGTAGGATTCCACAATGTCACTCACCCATCTTCTTCCATTCTAGGTCCTAGCGTAGATTTCTCAAACTCTATCTCTTTTGCTTTTTTTTTCCTTCCAATTGAATAGATAAGACCTAAGTTCCAGCAAATCAAGCATTCGAATGTAAGTCCCCTTGTGATTCCAGCATAATCACATCAACCAACTAAGCTTATCCACACGTAGAGATCCTACATTTGGAACCTTGGAGTCTTTCTTGGATGAACCTTAAGCTAATCTTCAGCATCCGAGAGATTGTGTTCAAGAGAGGATAAGATACTTATGGTATTTTATTCTGTGTTCACATGTGCATAAAAAACACATCAACAAGACCGAAATTAGAAGTGGAAGTGCACTATATGTGTTTGTATTGATTGAATCTGGTAAGTATCGTATTCAAGAAGTGGTGATTGGTCCATGTTGGGTAAAGATGTAGTGAACTTAAAGGTTAATAGAAAGTCATAAAGTTGAAACGTGTGTTTGAGACCAATTAAATATGCGCTATGTATATTGAAATTTAATATTTTGACAAGACAAGATTTATGATGGACTCGTGATAAGTGCAAGCCCTTTGAGAACGATCTCAAAAGCTCTCAACCCACTAAAAGTTTCCAATACAAACTCCACAAACAAGCTATAATATCAACCAATATTAATCCACATGATGTTGGCTTGAGCATTGGGATAACAACATGCCATATATCGTTAGTACATGATGTAATGTCCCCTATTGGAAGGCTACATGTTTCCCAATAGTTACATACATCATTTAATATCATTATGTCTTAAATTAGGTTATTGAGATTAGAAGTATATATATAATGCAATAAATAACTAATAAAATTTAGGGTTTTCCCTCATTTCTTCCCTAACCCTACAGAAGATGGTGGAATTACTGTGCTAGGGCACTTGGAAATAGTCTACAAGCGGGCTCCCTCAAGGTTTCTTAGGAACATATGTTTATGCCCATCTCGGGACTCTCCCCCAAGGCTTCAGAAATATATATCCTTACCCATCTTGGGATTTACCCATCTAGTGACCAAATTACTCCGCCTTTCCCTACACAAACCCCCAATCCCTTCGTAGGTATTAGCGGAAGACTAAGGACTAGACCATCTAACATATTGGTCTTTCAAATGTGACGAATGTATAAGAAATTGAGTATGACTGTCATACATATTGCAGTCTATATTAATATTACTAATAAATTCTACATAAGAACATTATCAGACTTCATATGTTAAGCATACATACTAAGCACATTCCCATGCATACCACCAAGAACAAGGATGTTACTGCCTGTAACTTAATAACAGTTCTGATCTGATCTGATCCATTGTGATGTCACTGGATGCTTTTGATTCCTTTCCTATATATCTCTCAATGTGAGGGAGACATCACACCTCTTCATCACATATGCTCTTTGGCAAGAGACACACCCTTTCACCATTAGCACCCTTTGAAAGAGTGCAATTCTTCATTATTTCTGCCCTTTGAAAAGGACACAACCTTTCACAATCAGATCTGCACTCCTTATTTAAATCAGATCTGGACTTCTGATTCCCCAAATTAGCTGCCCTTCAAATGAGTTCTCTTCTCCCTTTTATACCTCATATTTGGGGTAGTCACAACTTATCATTTCATGCCTTTTGAACATTCATTAACTTCAATCAAATTTTGAATTTAATTATATTTTTGTATTTTAAGTTATTATTACTATTAAATTATATTTCAAAGTGGAGACATTACACATGACTAGGAAAGACGAGAGATTTTCACTCCATATGCCAACAAATTCAAATTTTAAAGTAGATAATCTAACATTTTGGCCTATTGGTGTCAATTACAGGTTTTATGATCAAGACTCGCCATAAGAACCTGTAGCTACCAATAAATTAACATTTCCTTGAACCAATATTAAACATACTCAGAGCAGTACTATTGGTATCAAGTAAGGCCCATATAAAAATACCCAATGAATTATTACATTTATGTGTTTGAATGTAAATTCCTATATGAATAATTTATTTATCACTCTGCAAATAGAGTACAAGAGTCAAATTCTAGCATACTTGGATGATCATAAGCACATAGAATCAAGTTATCAGTTGCTTGGTATCACCAAGTTGAAACCTCTCCCTTGTTTTTATGATCAGAATTCAGTCAAGGAGAGATAAAGCAATAATGAACAATAAGACACAGTCAATACCCTGGGAAAACCCTCCTTGAGGGAGAAAAACCCAGCAACAATTATATCTCTTATATTTATTGAACAAGGCAGAAAATCTGCTATACAACTTGGCCAATCACAAGGCCAATTTACTGAATGAGTGAAGGCACCTCTCCTGGGTGCGAATACACAAATGATATAATATCTCCTTGAAACAAATTGATCTGAAGCAAAATGATACTATGCTAAAGATGATCGATCCATTTGAAGTCACACAAACTTGTCTTGAGGTCACACGATCTTGCTTTGATGTCACACGAATTTTTCTTGATGAATATTGAATTTGTTGTAGATGAAAGTACTCCTCCTTAATGTGCGAACTTCTCTTCTTGGATAAAATTGAATTACTTGTCAAATGAGACGACTTGTTATTTATACACGATGAAGTGACTCTTCATGAAGAGTTGGTCTCATACAAAGTGAGACGACTTTACACAAGGGTGGCGACCTTTATTTATTTGGCTTAACAATAAATAACAAATTATTATTTATGAGATATCACATCTCTAGTCGGCAGTATAAATATTATTTATTGTTTTAGAGAATCAGTGGGGAAAGACATCTCCCACTGATATTGCATCAACACTCCCTCTTATCTAGGGAGATATCTTTCCAGATATTCATGTCATGGGAGTCTCTCAACATGACACCCACAATGGCTGCACCCATTCGTGGAAAAGAGTTTATCATGGAGTCTCTCAACGTGATAACGTCATGGAGTCACTCAACATGACGTCTCATCTCAACCTCAAAGATGAACAAGGGCTCACACCTCATATTTCTCCGTCTCAGAGAAATATACACTACAAGGGCTTTCACCTCATATTTCTCCATCTCAGAGAAATATACACTACAAGGAATCTTCATGATGATGTGACTCCCTCTGAAGCTCCAAGTACTAGCATCAACCTCCTGACCTCCTCGTCCAAGGTTGCCTCTATTGATTTGTCAGACTCCCTCTGAATGTTAATTCCTCCTCTTCGAAGAAACTGATCGACTTTAGAATAAGAAACCTTCTAAATCGACTTTAGAGCTTTGCTCCTTCTGAGATATCCCCATGGCAATTTATGTAGTAGAAACAAGTTTATTAGACCTTAATTTGTAATCTCGAGCAAAGTGACCATACTTGTCACACTTGAAACATTGAATGTAAGAGAGATCCTTCTTCTTCTTTGGTTCTGGAGCAGAATCTGATTCTCTGTCTCTATTCATCTTTCTTCCTTTGCCTCTTTCTCTAGAAATCTGTGTAGCAAGAACTCGATTTTCTACATCATGATAGTTTCACCCAAATCCTCTTACTGCCAACCTGGACTCTTCTTGAATACAATCAGCTCGAAGACAATCAAACTTGGGCAACTTAGATCTCCTACTGATGCTTTGGTTAAAGGTCTCCCAAGATTGGGGAAGACCATTTAGTGCCAACATAACAAGATCTCTATCTGCAATTATGTCCCCAATAGTGCTCAACTGATCTCTTAAATCAGCAATCTTCATAAAGAATGAGATGACTGAGTCTTCCTTATCCATTTTTACATGATGAAGTTGTTGTCTCAAAGCAAGGGCTCTGCTGGTATTGTTGATCTCATACGATCCTTTTAGAGTATCAAACATTTCTTTAGCTGACTTCAACTTGGAGATGATCGGTACTAGGTGATTCATCACAAAGTCTATCATGATTTTTCTTGCCTTTGTGCCATTTTTCTTCCAGTGGATTAGGATCGGGCATATCACTTTCCACGAAATCAAGAAGATCATTCTCCTCTAATGCAATGAGTACCCTGAGTTTCCAAGAGTTGAAGTTTGAGGCTCCATCAAACCTATCTTCTACCTTGACACCATTCACCATCTTCTTTTTTCTGCACAAATTCTCTTCAAAGATCTGCCCTTAAGTCTGAAATAATTTGCAACCTTAGATCAGCACTACTTTGCCTTCAAGATCTGCCCTAGATGAAAAGTTTACATGACCGCTTAAACAAATCTGATCAGATCTTTTCTTAGACCTGCTCTGATACCATGTTGTTTTTATGATCAGAATTCAGTTAAGTAGAGATAAAGCAATAATGAACAATAAGACACAGTCAATACCCTGGGAAAACCCTTCTCTTGAGGGAGAAAAACCCAGCAACAATTATATCTCTTATATATATTGAACAAGGCAGAAAATCTGCTTTACAACTTGGCCAATCACAAGGCCAATTTACTAAATGAGTGATGGCACCTCTCCTAGGTGCAAATACACAAATGATATAATATCTCCTTTAAATAAATTGATCTGAAGCAAAATAATACTATGCTGAAGATGATCGATCCCTTTGAAGTCACACAAACTTGTCTTGAGGTCGCACAATCTTGCTTTGATGTCACACGAATTTTTCTTGATGAATATCGAATTTGCTGTAGATGAAAGTACTCCTTAATGTGTGAACTTCTCTTCTTGGATAAAATTGAATTACTTGTCAAATTAGACGACTTGTTATTTATACATGATGAAGTGACTCTTCATGAAGAGTTGGTCTCATACAAAGTGAGACAACTTTACACAAGGGCGGCAACCTTTATTTAGTCGGCTTAACAATAAATAACAAATTATTATTTATGAGATATCACATCTCTAGTCAGCAATATAAATATTATTTATTGTTTTAGAGAATCGGTGGGGAAAGACATCTCCCGCTGATATTATATCAACATCCCTTCCTTCCTACTTACATCCCTTCTATTTTTAACTGCTCATCCCTCATCCTAGCTGGTAAATAATTTTGTACATCACCAGCTTGCCTTCTTTATCACCAAACTCCACAAACAACCATGTTCTCCCCTTTCAAATGTTCTCAAATCCTGCTCACCTCTGTCCCCTAATCCTTGGGTATACACTCCAACTCCTTTCTACACCTTGCTCTCTGCATGTAGTTCTTGTTGGCATACCGGTTATTTTCCTAGAATTCTCCTTTATTTTACATTTTAATGGGCTCCTATTACATTTCACAAACTCTAGTTGCTGCACTGGCCTGGAGGATGCTGGCAACAGTTGTGAACTTGGCTTTCTTTCTCACGAAAGTCCTCCATCCTAGCGTTCTAGCTCCCTCCCTTCTATAAATACTCCTCTACCATGTCTGCCTTCTCTCTTCTCCAAAAAATAAACTCTCTCTCATCCATCTATCCTTGTATCCTCTTTATAATTATCCATGACCTGTTTTGAAGCTCTCATTATGGCGTCGATATGGAGGATGCTATGAGAGGCCATTTGTTATGACATTTGTGCCTATCTGCAGCCTTTTCCCTGAAGTTTCTTTAAGCCTTTTCAATAAATTCCTTTCCATCCTATCCTACTCACACTTCTTCCATTCACGTGAAATGCTGGACGGAAAGAATGGAGGGTGGTAGGGGTGCCATACCTTATTAAATTTATGGCAATCCCTACGTTTTCTTACGCCAATCCTAATAATTAAGACCTGTCTCTTTGTCATCATTCTCCCTTTTGATCGTTGACCGTAGGGATGTGACAGCTTCTGCAGACATTGTCTAGCATCATCTAAATGGTGTCATGATATATAGCTGCTGTTATACTGCTGTCCATTGACGTATAGAAATCTCTCTCTCTCTCTCTCTCTCTCTATATATATATATATATATATATACTCTCTCTCTATATATATATATGTGGTCATCCAACTGCTGTCCCAAAAAAATGGCCCTCAGACAGCCACCTTGAAACATGTCTCCTGCCATCCTGCCATCCCTGTCTCCATCCTCGCAACATCATGGAACATTGAAAAAAAATTGTCTGCACTTCTCACAAATACCTCACTATACCAGACATGGCAAATGTACCTTTAATCTCTTTTGCAATTGACAATAATAACTGACTCTATTGCTATATCTAAAATTTTGAAGTTGGAGACTTCGAGTTAAAGTTTGAACAATGAAATCAGAAATGTAAAATATTGCTGTTAGTGTTAACTCTTATTTAACTTATATCATTAGCTATGAATCTGAATCATGATATAATTATTTCTGTTATACGACTGTTACTGCTGTCACAATTAATTTTATTGCTGTTATGCTGCTGTTATAATACTGTAACATTATATGTAACAGTTTTTTTTATATGTCATGAACGATTTTTTTTTCTGAAAGCATTTAAAAACTTGCCTTGCTGTCAGAGATGTCCACCCATCCCCAGGATGCTTGAGGGACGTCTCAGACATCCCTGGACAAATTTCCCCATGGCATTTACTATTACTGCAACACATTTCGGAAAGGTTTTGAAGATTTGAAGATTTTTTGGGCCATGTTCCACCATACCCAAAATGACATTGGGGATGGCGACAGTGGTTTGATGGCTGGGAACTCATCCCCATATTGTGGTTGGTGTGCAGGCTTTTGCAGACATTGTGCAGCATCATTTTAAATAGTGTCATGTTATACTGCTCTCTCTCTCTCTCTCTCTCTCTCTCTCTCTCTCTCTCTCTCTCTCTCTCTATATATATATATATAGCCATCCCCTCGCCATCCCCATAATGTTGCGGAACATAGTTCTTAACATCTGGTTGGCTCATATTTATAATGGTTATTACAAAAAGTTTTTCTTGCTATTATGTCCATAAAATGATTTCCCTAAAAAATCAAATAAATGTATTGATTATGTTTTTTGGTGGGTGAAACTCAAAGGTTCAACTTCAAACACATGCAGCATTTATTAGATGCCCAGGTGTGGCTTTTTGAGTGACTACTGGGTCTGTTAGTGATTTAAGTGTAAAGACCCATAAAAACTCTGGGTGTCTTCACAGAAAACCTGCTGTACAATTTTCATCTCTTTGATGTGCTGATTCCTTGGTGGTCACCTCGCCCTTATTGCAATGTATTGGTTAATGATAGTGACCAAATTTATCTGTTTATTGCAGTAGTTTAACTACTTGATTTCTTTATAAATTGCAAAAGCTATGACTTCACCAAAAAATTTATATTTTAGAGTACAGGAACACTGACAATATTTTACCATTGTAGGTACTTGATGGAAAGCCATATAACAGAAAGTGTGATGTATACAGTTTTGGTATCTGCTTATGGGAGATATACTGCTGTGAAATACCATATCTTGATCTCAGTTTTGCAGAAATGACTTCAAAAGTTGTCAGACAGGTAACTTTTTAAGTCTTTGAATTTCTTTATTTAAGGTCCTTTTCTGTACATTAGATTTAATTGATTTGATTGTGTTCGCCACTATTTCAGAACCTTCGACCTGAGATCCCCAGGTGTTGCCCCAGTTCTCTGGCAAGTGTGATGAAAAAGTGCTGGGATGCAAATTCTGACAAGAGACCTGAAATGGATGAAGTCGTAAGGCTGTTAGAAGCAATTGATACAAGTAAAGGAGGAGGAATGATTCCTGTTGATCAATCCCCTGGTTGTTTCTGTTTTGGAAAGGTTCAAGGTCCTTGATTGGTGCATCAGCAGTTATACAGTTAGCTTTATCTCAGATATGCAATTCACTAGGATCCATTTTTGAAATGCTATAGTGTTGTTTTGCATGTCTATTGTTGAGGTAAGGGAAGGACAAGATCTATTGTAAATGTGTTTTACCATAGCACTTAGCAGATATTCTTAAGAGGCACACAAGGTTCAATCTTTGAGATTTACCCTAAACATTTTCTCGATAATTTATCTGGAACCAACCTTGTTTTATCTCCTTGATTCTTTATTCATGGCATGGATAGATTCTTCTAAAGCTGCATTGATGTGCTCAAAACATCCTGTTATGGTCGTGTTTGTAAGTGAAACTGAGGCCATGCACCATATGGTCTATGTAATAATTACCAATTCCGACTATTACACATTTTGACGTTTTAACTTGTGGATCGGTGAAGATTGAAGCTTTTTTCTATTAAATTAACTTTTCATTCAATATATTATTATTATTATATATTAAAAAATAAAAATGGAATGATGATGTCCCAAGAGGCTAAGATAATGCCTTACAGATCAACCTACGCTGTGGACTTTCAGGGAAATGCAGCTACATAGCTTTCCAGATAGGTTTGTCTAGGTAGGTAATTTTCATCTTGGATGAATACTCAAGCCATATAATTTTTTATAAGGATTCCAGAGTTTACAAGTTCTGCAGACCATTCGTTGAGAATAGCATTGTTTGTGCATATTTTGGGTTAATATTTGAACAGCATGACTATGTATTGATGGTGGTTAGTAGAGTACCACCATAGATTATAATAAACAGTTTAGTGGGTTATATGGGTATTATTTTTCAAAGCTAATCTAACTAGGAGTGGCCTTCAATTTTTCTTATCTAAGAAATAGTGAAAATGACTGGTTATTCGTCAAAGGTATTCAAAGACTAAGGTTCAGCATCAATGGAGTTCTACTGTTATATTTTGATCTATCAATAATATGAATTAAGGATATTGTCTGATTTATAACCTACTAATGATTTCAAAAGAGTCCCTGTATTACATAATCCAAAGAGAAAAGCACCTAGGCACATGATTGCAAATGGAGGAGACCCGACTAGTTTGTTAACTTTTTTCTGATCATAAGTGTTTCAGGCTTTAACTTTAACTTTGTGAACTTTTTGCATCATTGTTTTAAATAGAATTTGGTGAATCATCTTATGTGATTTATTGTACTAATGTATTGTCATCATGTCAAATTGATTATCATCACAGGTTGGGAGCTCATTCCTAATGGCCAAGATCTTCTGAATGGTTGGGGCAAACCTCTTGATAATGACCTTCCTTTTCCCACTAGTATAGTTCTAGCTGCTCATTGGTAGACTGTTTCTATTGTTTTTAGTTTTCAGCATGACTTTTGGGAATTTGATTTCATTCCACCTATTTTTATTGTAAATTATGCATCATACTTTTATAATTTTTAATATAGATTACCCTACTCATCATTATAAAAACACCTATGCTAACTAGGTAAGATTTGAAGTGTTGACAGAAAGAAGTTTAACGGACCGGTTTGTTTCTAATAACAGGTAGGGTCAGTCAGAATGATTGATATATGTAAATAGGAACTCCCCCTGGCTAGTTGTACAATTGAGCTGCTCTCCTCCTACCCCATGAGAGAAGATTGGAAGCTTTTGTGCAGTGTGCTTCCCACTCCTTGTGTTAAAAAATCTGCATGTTTTAAATCCCTAGAAATTTACTTGAAGTTTCTAAGTTATGATGAAATAATTTTGAATTATTTGAGTTCATTTTTATTTAGTGGAGTGAGCTTTTATTTGTATGCAAAGATTTTCCAATATAATGAATTGGATCATCATAATTACACATTGCGAAGTCTAGGAAAAGTGGTACATAAAGCAGTTAGTGATGGGGAAGAGCTTATGTTGTTGGCATATTGATTACAACAGTTTCTATGGTGGGTTGACCCACACATAAATAGTCAACAATATTGTACAATGTATCAATGATTTGGGCTAAACATAATAATGATGCATCCTATCTTGAGAGGGTATTAGTATATAAGTTCCACTTTGATGTCCTAAAATTGTCACAACTATGGCAATGAAGGTTAGCCTTAGAAGTTCCACTTTGATGTCTTAAAATGTCACAAATATGGCAAAGACTGGCTTCCCATGTCAACATTTCTTCTAGAGGTTACCCGTCATGTGGGCACGTGTGAGTGTAAGGATCTAAGTGGTTTCTAAATTGTGAAGGAAATTAATTTTTTTAGTTAAGTAAATGCAAACAATTGAACAAGAATCAACATAGTTTTAATAATGATAATGATACCTGGAAATTATAAAGTCAGATATTTGTAATAGTTAGTTTAGGAAAGTAAGTGCAAATGAAAAAAATACTTTGTTCGGTGATAAAAAAAATTTGAAGGATTTGTATGAAGATTATGGAATTTGTTGAGATTAGAAATAGGCTATGACATTATTTTATTAGTCTTAAGATTAGAATATTTTGTGTTCTTTATATAAGGTCAAAATTTGAGTCTTTGCATAAATGTCCTACAAAATGTATGATTTGACAATCTACACATCTTTGTTTTTTCTCAACTTGATTTTCCTTTGCTCATTTTTACTTTTCTAATATTTGAGGGTTGATGGTATTTAAGAATGTCTAGAAGATTGTCATTAGCATCTCAAGAGGACATATTCTCTCCTAGTCAACTCTCAAAAACTTTGGAACAAGATCGAAGACAACAAGAAGCACTCTAGAATGATATATGGGAGTTTATTAGTCATCCTAGTGCTTTAAATCCAAATGTTTGG
Source organism: Cryptomeria japonica (assembly GCF_030272615.1). Classification (NCBI taxonomy): domain Eukaryota; kingdom Viridiplantae; phylum Streptophyta; class Pinopsida; order Cupressales; family Cupressaceae; genus Cryptomeria; species Cryptomeria japonica. The sequence continues at coordinate 212,368,993 of NC_081414.1, read as the reverse complement.
TATTGATTTCTCCTTTAATGCTCTAGAATGATAGAGGGTGTGTGGATTTTGGGTAATGTTAGAATAAATGTATTGAATTATCTTAACCAACAATAAGTACATAGCATCATCTTTCACAAAATATGCACTTAGTTGACTAAAGGAAAGTGAAGGCGACAACTAGGCTAAAATTTTAATTTATTTATTTTCTTAAAAAGAAATAGGTTCATGACTAGAATGGACCTTGTGACTATAGAAATAACCCTAGGTAATGAAATGACTAGATCTAGATAGCTAACTACTATATGGAGGTAGGTGCATGGGTGAATGTAATAAGTTTGTTGTTAAGGCAAATGTATAAGAGTATGTGTGCACAAGGATGGATAAAGGCTATGGGTTTGAGCCCAACTTTGCACAAGATTGCAAACTTTGGTGATTTGTGGATGTCTCAAGTCATTTTTTCAAAATGGACACAAAACTAAATAGTAAATAGCACGGGTATACAAATTTCACCAATTTTCCACCTTCCAATTCGGTTGTTAAAAGAAGAGACATCATGCTTAAAACTCACTCCACTAATTCTTCAAAAGCAATGGTCCTCAATTCACTGCACCATAATTATGGAAATGGTGTTTGGAGTTGCTGGATGGTGGACTTTGTATTGGCTTACAAATTTTCATCTTTAACAACTTCAAATATTTGCTTGAGAAACTCAATACATGTATATTATCATTTTGTTAATAATTGAATTTTTCTAGATGGATGATAAGTGTTTTTAGTCCATAATTATTAGATGTGAAGTTGTTAGATTTTATTTTTTTAAACCAAAGATGGGCTCCAATAGCTTGAAATTAAACATTAGATGCACTCTAATGAATGGTATAGGGTTGAGTCTAAAGTCATTTTAACCTTTTCTTGAAGTATACCATGAGGATCGAAAAGAACAATATTAGAATCCCTTGGTATTAGTGGCACACGTATAAACAATTTAAATTACATTTTGTTCTTTGTTTCAATACATTAGTCTAGAAAAGAAGGAGAAGTGATGGCGTCGTGCGTGCAGGGGCTCATGGGCGACCGAGCTAGGGTTTCAATGCCCTAGCTCATGGGAGGTTGTGTTGCAGGTGCGGCGGGGGAGGGAAGTGTAGGGCGTCAGGGGAGAGTAGTGGCAGACGGTGCTGGGCAGGGATCGACCGTGGGTGTGGGGGGAGTAGCGGTGGTGGTCAGGTGGGGTTTAGGCTACACGGGTGGGGTTCCGGTTTGCTGCGGCCCGAGGTTTTCCCGTGGGACAGGGGGATATGACTGGCCCCTTCCTTCGGTGGTGCTTGGGAGGGGTGGTGACTTGGGTGCCGAGCCTTCTTGAGTGGCCCTTTGGGGTGTGGGTCCTTGGCACTCTTGTTTAAATTTTCGAGTATTGGTGGCGAGGCCTCGTAGGTTGCTCCCACCATGGATTTTCGTGTTGCGGTGGGCTCAAAACCCCCACTTCAGAGTATGAAGACTTTTAACAATAATCTTTTCTCATCAGAATCGGGGTCTAAGAGTGTTGGTAGCTCTCGCATTATGAAGATTAATGGTTGTCTGGAGAGATGCAGTGAGAGATCGAAGCTAGTTATTCCTCTTGAGATGATAGCTGAAGACATTGAATATTTTTCAAAACAATCGCTATACTGCAAGTTTTTGGGAATGAGGGTTTCCTTGCAGTTTTTGGAAAACTGGGCGCAGAGGACTTGGCCATCAGAAGGGAAAATGGAGATTATGTTGCTGGCAAATAGCTACTTCATGGTTACTTTCAATTGCATGGAGGATCGCAATAGGGTCTTTGAAGGAGGTCCGTATTTTTACAACCAGGTGGGATTGTTCATCAAACCTTGGCATGCGAGGTTTAATCCTTCGAAGGAGCTCCCAAATAGGGTTCCGGTGTGGGTTCGATTACCACTTTTCCCAGTGGAATGTTGTTGGGAGGATGTGCTACAGATGCTTGCCGCATTGCTTGGGAGGCCAGTGGGATCTTCAACACAAACACTAGGGAGAAAGGTAATGACCTTTGCACATATCTGTGTCAAAATTGATCTTAGTAAACCTCTACCAGATGCTATAGATATGTGTGTGGGCTCTTACTCGTGGGTTCAACAGTTAGATTATGAGACTTTACCTTTTCGTTGTCGTGTGTGTCATGAGTATGGTCATTTATAGCGTAAGTGCCCTAGATATAAATCGGTGGTGTGCCAACCTCAATAGCCGGCCCAGAGCCAAGACAAGGCTGATAAAGGAAAAGCGACTATGTCAGTCGAGGTAGTGGGCGATGATGGTTTTGTCTCAATTAAGACAAGGAACAAGAATCAAGGACAAAAGAGGTCCTTATAGGAGAGACAGGAGGAGGATACCTTTAACAAATTTGAGGCCTTGGATGACCTTAGCCAACAGGAAGTGAATCCGGGGTTAACCCCTTTGGATCAAGGTGCTTCAGGGGGGGTCCGGAAAGAGTTATTGAGGACTTTACCTAGGCCCTGCAAGTGGTTGGAAGCCAGCAAATGGAGATGGATCAAAAAGTAGGGGTCCAGTTGGGACTCACTCCTGGTTCGGAGGTGAGTTTGGTTGGGGGGAGGGTTCTCTGATAGCTCTGAAATTGGAACCGGCTAGGGCTAAAAGTAATAAGTTCTCCATTCACCTGGGTTTGCATCAGAAATATATTAAGAAAAGTGCTACGGAGAAGAACTCAAAGGTTGGCAGAAAGAAGGATTTGGATAAAATCAATTTGATGGGAGAGAGTTTGGTTGAGTTGGGGTCAGTAAAGACTTCGGATTCTCACTTTTCCAATCCTCCAAAATGATTGTGCTTTCATGGAATGTGAGGGGCTTGAATAGTGGCCCTAGACAAAAAGTTGTTCGAAAATTGATTAGGAATCATTCACTTGATGTCCTATTCTTGCAAGAAACTAAACTCTCAGTGGAGAGTATGATGGGTCTGGTGCCGAAGCTCTGGGGGTGAGGCGAGTGTCAGTGTATTGGGGCAGTTCATTCCTCTGGAGGGGTGGCCTGTCTTTGGAACCCTGTAAGGATTCGCCCTGTCTGGTGGATGGCTTCCAGATCCTCGTTATCCAGGGTTACCTCTAGTCTTAAGACCGGGGATCTTATCTTGTTTACTAATATCTATGCCCCGATAGATTTTCAGGGCAAGCAGAACTTATGGTCTCATACTTCTTGTATGCAAAGGCTGGACCCTTTTCATCCTTGGATTATGGCGGGAGATTTCAATGCTATCCTTGAGTTGAGTGAGAAGAAGGGGGGTGTCATGTGGTTGGAACCTTCTTCTTTCCTTTTTCAGGATAGTATATCTTTGCTGCATCTTGTTGACATTAAGCCTGGTAATGGTTTGCTCACTTGGAACAATAGGAGAGTGGGGGAGTATTGGATTGCAGAGCGGCTAGATCGATTTCTAGTTTCCAGTTTTTGGGTTGGTGGGGGGTGGTCCACAAGTTTTGAGATTCTTGACTGGAGAGGGTCAGATCACTGGCCTATCAAGCTGGTTTCTTCTTTTGCCCGGGTTGCTCGCTCTCCTTCCTTCAAATTCCAACTTATGTGGCTTCGGGATCCTGCTTTGCAGGCTCTTGTTGAGTAGTGGTGGAGGAAGGGGAGGCCAGCCTTTGACACAGCTATGTACACTTTTGCCAAGCAGCTGCAGATTGTTAAGTTTCAGCTTAAACAATGGAATCGGCAGGGTTTCGGGAACATTTTTCATGCTAAGAAATCTGCCCAAATAGTGTTGAATGGCATCACCAATGAAATCAGAGAGCATGGTTTGTCTGAAGCCTTAGTTAGGGAGGAGGACAGGGTTGTCAAGGCTGTAGAGGAATGGGAGCTCATGGAAGAAATATACTGGAAACAGAGAGCTCGTATTGATTGGCTTCAAGCAGACGATAAGAACACTGCTTTCTTTTTCAACTCTGTGAAAGCAAGAAGGCATGGAAATTCCATTCCTGCTCTAGTCAATGATAGAGGTGAGATGTTATTATCCTTGCAGGAGATCTCTAGGGAGGCCTTACAATATTTCTGATCCCTCTTCAGTGAGGATTCTTAGGGGGAAGTGGTGGAGGAGAATCAGGGTCTCGCTTGCATTCCTCCTCTTGTTACTGGGGAGATGAATGAACAGCTTATGGGTCCTATTTTGCTAGAAGAACTCGAGAGGATTGTTTTTCACATGAGGAAAGGAAAGGCTCCTGGTCCGGATGGGTTCCCAGTTGAATTCTTTCAAGAGTTATGGGATATCATCAAACTGGACTTATTGGAAGTAGTCCAGGAGTCCCAGAGGAATAAATAGATGCTTCGGGCTTTGAATGCGACTCTCATTGTGCTAATCCCCAAGTGTGATGGGGCCGACAGGTTAGGCCAGTTTCGCCCTATCTCTCTCTGCAATGTGATTTATAAGATCATCTCTAAGCTGATAGCGGATAGGTTGAAGAAGTGTCTGGGGGATGTTATCTCAGAGAAGCAGAGCGGGTTTGTGGAAGGGCGCCAAATTTTGGATGGTGTGGTCATTGCTACGGAGACCATTCATTCTATGGCAACCTCCAAGGAAAAAGCTATGTTTATCAAGTTGGACATGGCTAAGGCTTATGTAGAGTTCATTGGTCCTTCCTCTAGAAGATCCTTAGGGCTTTTGGCTTTGCTGAGGAATGAATCCAATGGGTTATGAGTTGTATTACATCCACTTCTTTCTCAGTGCTAATCAATGGTGATCATACTGAACTATTTGGTGCGTCTAGGGGTTTTTGCTAGGGGGACCCCTTTTCCCCTTACTTATTCATTCTCCTGGTTGAGGGCCTGGGGAGGCCGATCAAGCATAATGTGGGTCTGGGTAGTATTCAGGGTTGGAGTTGGGGTAATGACTTGCAGCCGCAATCTCATTTGTAGTTTGTTGATGACACGACCCTGATGGGACTTGCTCGGATGAGAGAAGCTACTAATCTACGTAAGGTTTTGGATGTTTATCTGGCAGCCGGCTAGTTGATCAATGAGGATAAATCTTCTATGATTTTCTTCAACACTCCTAGACCTATTCAAAGGAGGATTTCCCTTATCTTGAGATTCCAAGTTGGCTCTTTGCCGTTGACTTATTTGGGTATTCCTATTTCTCCTGGTAACCCTCCTCGGGAGTCATGGCAGGGTATCTTGGATAAATTTTGCTTGAAGGTTGATCACTGGACTCATAGATGGTTATCATTTGCTCGGAGGGTTCAACTGATTCAATCGGTGGTTCAATCTCTTCCGATTTATCGATGTATGCTTCAAGTGGCTCCTAAGTGGTTCTTGAGGGGTTTGGACTCTTTGGAAAGGCAATTCTTATGGGCAGGCAATCTATCCTCTTTCAAATGGAGTCTTGTCAATTGGGACTTGGTGTGTAGCCCGAAGCAGATGGTGGGGCTTGGTTTAAGGCAGGCTATGTTATTCAGGGAGGCTTTGGCGGCTAAATTGTACTAGAGGTGGTGTGTCGAGTAGGATCGAGGCTGGGCTAAGATTTTGGCCTACAAATATATGCAAAGGATCCCAGTGCAGGAGGTTCCAAGATATCAGCTTGAGGGAAAAGGCTCAATGATTTGGTATACTCTCAAGAAAGGGCTTCTCTCATTAAGGAAGGACTCTTTTGGATCTGTAGGAGGGGGGAAGAGGTCATTTTCTGGAACGACTCTTGGGATGGTTACCCCCCCATCCTTGATCAGTTTCCTAATCTTGGGAACCTCAGCTAGAGGTTTTTGGAGGCAGGATGGTCAAGGGTGAGTAACTTCAAGGTTGCTTATAGGTGTGGGCGGCTGGAGTTGGAGTGGTAGAAGGCTCCTAATGAGTGGTCGGTTGCTGGGATGGAGGAAGAGTGTGCTGAGTTGCATGGCATTCTGGCGAGTAGACACTATAGTGCCCTTAAGGGTAGGGATGGACTTGCCTAGGCTCCGAATCTTAAGGGTGTCTTTACTGTTGCTAATGGATACCGAGAACTATTGAACCGTAGATTGGAGGGAAGAGAGGTGCACTGGTGGAAACAAGTTTGGAATAATATTTCTTGGCCGAAGTGCAACAACTTTTCTTGGACTCTGGCCTTGAATAGACGCCTAACTTGGGACAATATTCGCAAGTGGGGATTCTTGGGGCCTTCTATTTATGCTTTGTGTGGTTATGGGGAAGAAGATTCCTCACATCTGTTTTACAAATGCCCCTTCTCTATGCTTATTTGGCATTACTGGTGGGGGTGTGAAAGCATCCTCGTGTCCACGTTGATTCTCTAATGGAGTTTTGGAGCAATTTAGGTAGACCTCCTATCTTGTCCTCCTTCCTTCAGACTGTCTGGTATATTGGGCCCATTTTCATACTTTGGCAGATCTGGCTTGAGAGGAATAGGAGGATCTTTCGTGAGGCCAGACTGTTAGTGTAGCAAGTGTGGAATAGAATCATGGTTATGATTTGGGAGACAGTGGAAGCTAAATGTGAGGTGAATTTTCCCCTGGATAGAGATGAAGCAGATATTGTGAGTAGGTTTGGCTGGCAGGAGTTGTCTCCCGCTTCCGCTTGTGTCAGGAGAGGTAGACGGGCTATGAAGAAGGTCCAAATGGTGGGAAAGTGAAGACCCCCTCAGGATGAGTTTATCAAGATTAACACCGATGGCTCCTCCAGGGGCAACCCAGGCCCTGCAGGGGTTGGTGGTGTTGGTAGGAATTGTATGGGGGAGGTGGTTTTCTTCTTTTCGATGCATAAAGGGAGGAAATTTAATAGTTTTATGGAGGGACTTTCTATTCTCTATGCCCTGGAGCAGACTTGGGAGTTGGGTCGAAGGAAGGTTATCTGTGAATCGGATTCACAAATTATTGTTAATTTGTTGACAGAGCAGAAGGTGAGTGGGATTCATTAGTAGCTAGCAGTGATTGTTCATCAGATTCTTCAAATTAGTTCTTTAATGGAGCAGGTGTCATCCGTCCACATTCCTCGTGAATGGAATAGAGTAGCTGATTGTTTGGCTAAGTGGGCCTCAGAACATAACAGTGATTGAAAAATTAAAGGTTGGGAGCATCTCTCCTTGGATTATTGTCAGGTCTTGCAGAAGATTTTTGCTGAGGACATGGATAGATATGATGTTGGCTGATCTTGGACTGGGCTTGAGGCTCTTTTTTGGGGCCTTGGGGCCCGGTCCTCCTTGTAATTTTTGTGTCTGATTTTCAATAAAGTTTTTACCCCTTTTATTCAAAAAAAAATACATTAGTCTAATCCAACTCAAGTATAAAATATAATTATAATAGAGGACAAGTACATTCAAATTTCTCTAGTTAAACTAAAACAATGTGATATTTGGGATATGCGTTGGTAAAGGAAAGAAAGGGGATAGGAGATACTTCCTTGGAAATGGTTGTGACCTTTTTTTGACTAGAATTTTTTTTAGGACTGGAACTTGACATCTAGGATTATCATCATTTGGCATCAATACGGACATTAGTGTTGGACTTGCGCACTCCTATAGGTCATTGGTGTAAAACTATTCATGTGGATCTCACTTGTGTAGAGAGGGGCACTAGTGTCCTTTGACCATATATGGCTATTAGATTTATAGGAATTCCCTACCTTAATGTACAATCTTTATTCCACATAGTGTGCAAGTGGAGGGAAAAGTGGATGGGTGTCATTAGAAGATTGAAAAAGGGAGGAAAATTAGAGGTTATAGTTTTAAAGAGGGAGCAATGAGGAATATAAATATCAGGGTTTAAGGAATTTCAGAAACCATGGGAAAGAAATTTGAGTAAAGGATGGAAAAATGGAAAAGAGAAATGAAAAAGAGGGTGAGAGAAAAGGTTTTGACTATGGAGATGGGAGCTTTGGAGAAATTAGCATTGAAGGTGTTGGAGTAGGGTAAGGATGATCTTCTAAAATAATCTTTAGTATTAGGATCTTGATAATCTTGCAACAAGAAAACATAGCATGTGTTGAGATAAAATATGTGTGGGATTAATATGAAGAGGTAGTGATAATCAATTTTATTTGGACTTTAATCAAGACATTTATTAGAAAACATGTTAGGAAATTTTAGAAATTAGTGCCTTAGACATGTTTAAAGTTTCTAGTTTTCAAAGTTAACATGAACACCAACAATTTCGACTCCACGGTTGTTTGACATTGGCATTTGTTGTTGTATATGTGTTATTTTGGAGTCTGCATTTGAAACTTCTATGATAGATTTTAGGGGTTTACACAATTTATATAGATGGATGCAAATTAGTCTTGTTGATAGGTAAAAGTATATAAATAGAGGAAATGAGTCCTAGAACACACCTATGAGAACAAACACTAAAATAGGTGTTTTTGATTTAAAAAGTAGCAAAACAAGGGTGTTGGCACTTTATACAAATAGCATGTAGGTGGAATAAAGAAAGGCAACAAAACAAGGGTGTTGACCCTAAACAAACACATGTCAAATAGGCCTTTAACAACAAAATAGAACCACTTTTAAAGGCATGCCAAACCAGTAAGAACCCAAAAGGACTTGACTCAAGAGTGAGGAGAAACACTCAAAACTCGATTCAGAGGAGTTTGGGGGGAGGGGGGTGAGACTTCCCTTTCCACTTGTGATAAACAATAGTCTAGGAAATACTATTATTAAGAACCTCATGAGAAGGATCAAGCTAGGAGATCCCCTCAACATTTCAGTTTGCAAATGGAGCAGACTGTTAGAACAACATCAGGAGTAGACTCACCAGGAGCAGACCATTGCTGCAAAATAGGAGCGACAAGAGAAGAAGCCTCAAGGCCAGAGGAGGCCACAACGGAAGCGACGAGAGGACCAACAGAGGCCACATCGACAGTCAGCGACACAACCTCATCTTGGGAGGGGTCCTCATCCTCATGTGAGGAGACATCATCATCAAAATCAGAAGCCATGACAATCAAATGATCAACAGTAGCATCTTTCCACCAAGTAGTAGCACCTTTATGACGAGAGAGAGAACAATCTGAAGCTAAATGACCCATTGAGAAGCATCTTTGACAGTGAAAGGGGAGGCCCTTATAATCCAACGATTGAGTCCATGACCTATCCCCAACCATGAGAACCACATCCCCAGGGACAGGAATAGAGATGCCAATGTCGATAAAAATGTGAGAAAAGGTAGAATGACCCATGGAGGATGTGGAATCATCAGCCTTCAAGAATTTTTCAATAGTGTTAACAATAGCCTCGTAACAAGAATGCTCCCATAAGTGACTTGGAAGGTTGGGAAGACACACCCAAACTGGACACACATTGAGTGGTTCAATAAGAGGGTTAAAAGAAGGTGTTTAGGGCTTGACCGAGAGAGATTTAACTCCCCAAGCCCACAACTTACCCAACACCAAGTCATGATCATCAAGAGAAGCAAAGGAAGCAATGAAAAAGCCTTTAGCACAAGGGTAAAGCTCAATGCTACCAGCAAGCAAAGGCTTCCAAGAATCACTCATCCAACGATGGAGGTTAGGGAGAGAAGGCCATAACAAGGTGGAGATTGTAAAGAAATAATTTTTTACCTTAAATTTATTTCCATTTTAGTAAGTTGGTGCAACTAGGTGTGACAATACACTAAAGTAAAGAATACTGAATAAATTATTGAAATATGCAAAGGAGAATTGATAAAAAAGGATATGAAAGAGATCATTCTCATTTATCTTCTTTCACTTTTCTTCTCATTCTAGTATTTTCTCTATTCCTAAAATGCCCATGGAAGGAAACATAAGTACTATTCATTAAGAAGTATTATGTTATTAACAACAAAACAAACATGTTAAAGTTGATTTAAGAATAATTTTAAAAGAAAACACATGTACATTCATTTCCTTGATGTAATTATTTATTGAAATTAAGTCAAATAATTGATTATCCATGAAGAATTGCATAAAGTTGAAGTGGGAAAAAGAGAGGCTATAAATGAGTCAAAAATATAATGTAGAGTAAGAGGCACTTGACAATTTTTGTTTGTCATAACCATTAAGATATAGAAAAGAAGGGTCGGTGATGACATTCATGTTGAATAAAGCAACCAACTTGGTCCCCCAAAAAAAGAATCTTGGTGATCAGTTGCAAGGAAAGAAACAAGAAAAGGAAAACACAAAATACATGGTGCTTAGTGAGATCCTAGAAAATATACTACCATCAGTGCCAAAAAAATATTGAGCAGCCAGAACAACAACATGCACCTCAAACTCGTGCAAGAAAGTCAATCAAGATAAGTAGACCCCTTGAATGATACTCTCCCTCATTATATTATGTATTATTGCTTGATTTAGGTGAACTAGAAATTTATGTAGAAGCAATGCAAGTAGAAACCAAAAAGAAGTGGGAGAAAGGAATGAAAGAGGAGATTGATTGTTTAATACAAAACCAGACTTGGGACTTAGTTGAGCTGTCTGAAGGTAAAAGAGCATTGCCAAACAAGTGGGTTTACAGGCTAAAGGAAGACAATGGAGTCAAAGATATAAGGCCAGACTTGTGATAAATGGTTTTGCACATAAAAAGGGTATTGATTTTGATGAAATATTTTCTCCTATTGTTAAGATGACTTCAATTGAACTATTATGTGTCTTGTGGCTACAGAAGACTTGCATCCTGAACAATTAGATGTAAAGACAACTTTTCTCCATGGAGATTTGGAAGAAGAGATTTATATGCAACAACCACAAGGATGTGAAGTCAAAGGTAAGGAAGACTTAGTGTGTGGGTTAAAGAAGAGCTTGTTGGCCTCAAGCAAGCACCCCAACAATGGTATTTAAAATTTGATAGTTTTATGGTTGAACAAGGTTACAACATATGTCATTTTGATCATTGTTTTTATTTTAAGACATTGGATAATGATAGCTATTTCATCTTGTTATTATATGTTGATGACATGCTTTTTGTCAAATCTAATATGTAGCATATAAATGAGCTTAAGCATAAATTAGAAAAGTCATTTGCTATGAAGGATTTGGTTGAACAAAATAAATCCTTGGTATGGGAATAACTAGAGACAAGAAAAATCAAACATTAACATTGTCTCAAAGTGATTACATAAAAAAGATGTTGAAAATATTTTAGATGCAGGTGGTGAAACCAGTTAGTACACCTTTTCCTAGTCATTTTAAATTGACTAAGTATATGTATCCCAAGACACAAGAGGATATGGACTACATGTCCAAGGTTTCATACTCTTAAACAATTGGCAACTTGATGTATGTCATTGCGTGTACAAGTCTAGATATTGCACATGCAGTGGGAGTTGTGAGTAGGTATATGAAGAATCTTGGAAAAGACCATTGGAATGTAGTAAAACGGATTCTTGGGTATTTGGGAGGTACTACTCCTCAGTCATTAAATTTTGGAGGTTCTAACTCCACTCTATAGGGATGTTGATTTAGAACTAGCAAGAGATATTGATAGAAAGAGGAGCACAATAAGGTATGTGTTTATTGCAGGTGGAACAACAGTTAGTTGGATTTTGCAGTTGCAAAAGATTGTTGCACTCTCCACCAAAGAAGCGTAGTATGTTGCTGCGACTGGGGCTAGTAAGGAGATGATTTGGTTACAAAGGTTACAATTTGCAGGAGAATAGTAAGTTGCATAGTGATAGTTAGAGTATCATTCATCTTGCAAAGAACTTATCTCTTCACTCCAAGATGAAACATATATAGCTCAGGTACCATTTCATATGCTTAGTTTTAGAGGATGGAGACCTCAAGCTAGAGAAGATACACACTAGCAAGAATCTTGTAGATATGTTGACTAAGGTAGTAATTCAAGAGAAATTGACTTCCTGCTCATTTGTTGGCCTTCAAGCATGATAATAGTGTAAATGAGAAACAAGCCAAGTCCAAGTGTGTCAATTCAATGGGAACTACAACTTCAATGGTGTTCATCCAGGATCAGTCTCCAAGTGGGAGATTGGTTGGTGTGGAGTATGATTAGTCTCCAAGTGGGAGATTATTGGTATGTGATGATTGATCATGTTGTTGGGCTTAAATTTTGGTGACTTTGTCAGTCGTGTTGACCATTCTTTAATAAAGGGGTCAACGATTATTTTTCCATGTAAAACTAACATTTGTAAATTGCCAAAAGTCTTGATAAATAAGTAGTTGTGTAATGTGAAATATCATCATATTGTATTTTGCTCTTCACTAGATAATAGAAAATAAGTCAACTATTGTTTATCTATTGGATGTAGCCCACATTGGGTGAACCACATTAAATCTTTGTGTTATTGTGATTTGTTATTTTTTTCCTTTTCTATTTTACATTATATTTAATATTGTTTATTGTGTCATTTTTCTTTAAAACCTAACAGGTAGTAAAATAACCTTTAGCTTCTCCATCATTGATGGAAGGGTCCCAAAACTTGGGGCCAATTGTTCTCTTTCACCTCAAGCTTTAAAGGAGCTTTTAGACAAGATGGGCATTGAAGAAAGTCTAGAAGTTGAGAGTTGTCAACCAAAAGACCAAGGTTGGACAAAAGTAAAGAGGAGGAAACATACTCCACAACATTAGATGACTTTGAGATCCTCCAAGAAGGGGAAAAATGTGGAAACTAAATTGCATTTTAATATCCATATGGGTAGGGAAGTAGTGTTTGGCCCCCTTCTAAGCTGCAATATTTTTTATTACAACATTGTGTAGGTTATGTTATTGTAAGTGGATATAGTAACCTTTTTGTTTTGGTCCAAGTTGGCCCCTTTTTTTATAATTTTCCCCAATCAGGTACCTTTGGATGCACCCCTACTAGTGGTTGTTGCAATTATTTTATTATTATTTTTATATATGGGAGTGGACCCCATGTCCACAACTTCTTATAAATCAAAAAAATATTGCATGTGCACTCAGATGCTCCTACATCAAACATCCCAAGTAAGAAAGAATGTTTCATGAGTGAGAACTCATGAACGTTCACTTGGCACTGGAATCCCAAGCTTGAAAAGATTTAGAGTTGCAACCCATTTTGTTTCTTCCATCATTTTTCCACTTCCATTTTATCAATTACTCCTTATATTCCTTGTCTTGTGTCTTCTCAACTATGCTTTAATCCATTATTTCATCAATTTCTTCACCTCTCTTTTCTAGTAGTTGTTGCACCCAGTGTGTTGTATCTTGATTTCTCCCACTTGTCTCTCATTCATGGAAGTAGTATAAGTCAACCACATTGAATTATATTGGTGAAACATCCATCCTTGATGGCAACTTGATTTCAAAGGCTTTGGATGGAATCTTCTTGAGTGCCTTGTAAGGTCTTATCTTTTTCCATTTCAATTTGTTACATGTACCTTTTGAGAGCATCTTCTTCCGTAGATGATCTAAGACCAAATATCCTACTTTAAGCTCTTTCTTTGTTCTCTTTAAAGTAGTGTACTCCTTATACTTCTTGGCGATTGCTTCCAACTTTTCCTTTACTTCCTTGTGGAATTCGTGTAAATACTTTGCATAATCTTCAATTACAACACTCTTCCTTAATTCATGAACACCTCTTGGACTAAATCCATAAATAATATGAAAGGGGCCCTTATATGTCCTTCTATTGATGGAATTACTGTTGCAAATTTAACTTGTGCTAGCACCACATCCCCTTGTTTTGGATTCCTACCCATTAAACACCTCCGCAAATGCCCATTCTATTAATTACTTCTATTTGTCCATCTGTTTGAGGGTGGTATGTTGAGCTGAAATTCAACTTTGTATCAAACCTTTTCCATATTGTTCTCTAAAAATACCCCTCAAACTTGAATCTCTATCTAAAACAATGCTCTTGGTTAAACCATGTAACCTTACTACTTCCTTATGTAGACATTAAAAATTAACCTCTTCCTTCTCGTCATTTCTCATGATTTCTTCTCCATGAAATAATTAAACAATTTTAATTATTTAATTATTTTACTAATTATCCATTTCTTCTAGTATAAACTAAATAATTATTATTATCGAATTAATTCATCAACCGTCATCCTTGCTTGTTAATTAAATAATTTTCAGTTATTCAATCTATCTATCTTTCATTTATTCCTCTAGCTCATTTTTAAAAAAAAATTTATTGGTAATGGGCCAAAGCCGATAAGGTGTACATACCCTACCCCCTTGTGGGAATTGAACTTGTGACCTCTCTTTCAAGAGAACAAGTTCTCCACCACTAGGCCAACTCAAGTTGTACTCCTCTAGCTCATTATAATCAAATAGCTATTTCAATTATTTAATTAGCAATTGTTTCTTCTATTTAAATAAATTAATTTTAATTTATTTAATTATTCACCTCTTCCATAGCTCTTTCAAAATAAATAAAATTTACAATTTTATTTAATTTATCCATTTGCACATGGATTAAATAATTATTATTTAATCCCTTCACCTCCAAGCCACTTGTCTACTCACCTCTTACAACACTTCCTCCACTTCTTCCACCTCCTTTTTCCATCTTTAGCCTTCACTTCTTATAATTAGATCTTGACCATTGATCTTCTTTTGGGAAAAAAAAAATTGGACTGTTAATCTGGTTCCCTCCATTTTTATAAATTCAAATCTCATTCTTTCTTTGATCAAAAACTTTGAGCATTCTTTTATCTACTTATCCTTTGAATTTTTGAGAGCAACATTAAAACAAATTCAAAGAAAACTCAAGAACAATGGAGAGAATCAAGATGAGTGTGAAGGCACATGTTTGCTTTGTGTTTTCTTATTTCTTGCATTTATGTTATGTTCTTCATTGGTAGATTAGATTTCTTATGTAAATTTGAGGGTTTTGTGGTTTCCTTTTGACGATTTATGTATGCTAGGATTTTTGGTCTCACATTTCATTTCAATTTAATTTTTTGTTTAGTTTTTCAAGAGGGCATCACATCTTCATCCTTTGATTTGTTGGGGCATGATTTTTCGTAATTTTTCACTTTCCCTTTGAAACAACACTGAAACATTCATTGTCTCAAAGAGGGACAAACTGTAGACATCGAAAATTTCCTTCTCATCATTTCTTCTCCAAGAATTGATTATTTAATTATTTTACTAATTATATCCAAATATTAATTAAATTATTTTATTATTTAATTAATTCATCGATCATCACTCATTAATTAAATATTTTATTATTATTTAATTAATCTATGGTTCATCCATTCTTCTAGTTCATCATAATTAAATAATTATTTCAATTTTTTAATTAGTTGATGCTTCTTCTATAGTTAAATAAATCATTCCAATTTATTTAATTATTCATCTCTTCCATAGTTCTTTTGAAATAAACAAAATTATATTCTATTCATTTTATCCCTTTGCACATGATTTAAATAATTAAAATTATTTAATTCCTCTACCTCTCAGCCAGTTGTCCACTCACCTCTTACAACACTTCCTCCACTTCTTCCACCTCCCTTTTCCTTTTTTAGCTTCCACTTGTCCCATTTGATCTTGACCGTTGATCCTCTCTGAAAAATTCAAACTAGACTATTCATCTATTTCCCTCCATTTCTATAAATTCGAATCTCATTATCATTCTCTTTAACAAAAAAATTTGAGCTTTCTTTTATCTACTTATCTCTTGTTCTTTTGAATTTATGAGAGCAACATTAAAAAAAATTCAAAGAAAACTCAATAACAATGGAGAGAATCAAGATGAGTGTGTGAAAGTATATGTTTGCTTTGTGTTTTCTTATTTCTTGCATTTGTCTTACTTTCTATATTGGTGGATTAGATTTCTTGTGTAAATCTAAGGGTTTTGTGGTTGCTTTCAACGATTTACTTATGCTAGGATTTTTGGTCTCACACCTTGAGAAATAAATTTACAATTGTGTTGCATCATTAGATTTCTTCCATGGTATGATATAATCCATTTTGGAGAACCCATCTATGACAACAAATATGGAGTCATTACCTTTTTGAGCCTTTGAAAGCCCAAGAATAAAATCTGTACTCGCCTCTTCCCATGGACTTTTGGGTGTAGGCAAAAGCTGGTACAATCTCGTGTTTTGACTTGATCCCTTTGCATGTTGGAATATTGAGCACTATTGTACCATGTTCTTCATATCCTTACTCATCTTTGGCCAATATTATCCTTCACTTAGTTATCCCAATGTATTATCCACTCCAAATTGTCCATCAATTCCTCCACTGTGCTTCTCTCTAATTAAATTTTCTCTCATTTATTCTATTGGAATGCATAATTGTTGCTCCTTAAACAACAATCCCTCTTGTATGAAGTAATATCTTTTTCAATAAGGAATTTACAAGTTATGCACGCTTCACTAAAATCTAGATCCATTACATACATTTCCTTCATTGAGTAAAAACTCAACATTTCCTTTCATTTCTTTCAAAAACAAGCACCTTCTACACAATGCATCAACTACCTGATTGGACTTTCCACTACTATATTTAAGAAAAAATGAATAACATTGAATAAACTCAAGCCACTTCATATGCCTTTGATTTAGCTTACCTTGGCTACTAATAAATTGTAATGTGTGATGGTTAGTATATAGGACAAAATCCTTTGGTAGCAAGTAATGTCTCCACTTCGTGAGTGCTTATACATAGAATAGAATTCTTCATCATATCCTCTTAGCCTCATTGAGAATTTCACTAAAGTAGGCGATGGGTCTTCCTTCTTGATATAGAACCGCTCCTATGGTTGCCCCACTTGCATCACAATCAACTTAGAACACTTTATTGAAATTTATAGCAATGCTAGTATGGGTTGTTTGGTCACCTTTTCCTTTGATATATTGAAACTTTTCTCTATTGCAGTTGTCCACTTGAATTCTTTTCTTTCTTCCTTCGTTGTATCAGTGATATGAGCATAAAGATTACTAATATTTTTATAAACTTCCTATATAAGCTAGCTAAACCATTAAAACTCCTTCCTTTGAACATGATTTTAAGTGATGGCCACACCAATATTACCTTAGCATTTTCAGGGTCCACTCGCAAGCCTTCCTTTGAAATTACAAAACCAAACCAAACCAACTCCTCCTTCTTAAAGCTACATTTCTTAACTTTAACCATAAAATTTTCTTCTTTTAATTTTAAAAAAATAACCCTTACATGTTTCAAATGTTCCTCCTTTTCATTACTAAAAACCAAGATACTTGTATGCTGGAAATGTGGTGTCAACCTGCAAGAGGAGAAAACAATTCAAACACACACATGAAACATTCCATTAGAGGTTAGAAATCCAAACAAAGTTAAATGAATCTAAACTCTTTAAAATCGTTCCATGTTCCTATATCTCCAAGGATCTTCAAGATTCAAGGTGGCTCTCAGCTTGGAAGAACACTTGATTCATTAAGATGACAACCTAAAGAATGAGATTTAAATGATTCTAAGATCTAAATGAAATGCAACCAAGATCCTAGTGATGAATTAGATATGAAACTAGATGATGATAAGATGCAAGATATTGATATGAAGCTTGAACTAGTATGAAAATGATACTAACATGAAGCTAACATGATATATTTTAAAGATTATAATGCTATCAAAATGATCTAAAATTCTATTCTATCAAAGAGAGATAATATGCTTAATTTTATGAGAGTATAAATTTGATGCACAAAGACTTGATTGTTTTGAAGAAGGAATGGGCTCTATTAATAGGAAAAACAGGGCAATGGATGGTCAAGATTGGATGATCTTAACAAGGGCTAGGATTGAAAGTTATCAATCCATGTTTACAATTCTCACCAATGAAATGGTGACAATTGTCAAAAAGAGACTTCTTGAGAGGAGATTTAAGAAGCATTAAATGCCTGAGAAGACCTCATGGTTACCTTAGGAGATAAGGGTTAAGGTTAGGTTAAGGTTATCCATTGGATAAAGCTTTTACCCAAGGGGTAAACTCTTGTGCAAAGGTTAAAGGGATAACCATGGTCAAAGCAATTAATGCTTGATGAGACCCTTGGGTTAGATGAGGGTTGAGTTAGAGATATCTAATCATGCAAGAGGGTTGAGTTAACCATTAATGGTTTGGAAGACTTTCAAGGTTAACTTGTTGAAGACATAAAGCCTTTAATGGTTTTCAAAGACTTTGGAGGCTTTGAGAAGAGACTTCTCTTTGCTTAGGGATGACAATATTTAGGAGATGGATTAGGCCAAATTATAATTGATTAAAAGAATCTAGAAGGGGTTTAGGAGACAAGTGGGAGATGTAGGAAAATACAAGTGGGTGGGGAAAATAGAATTTATTTAAAATAAAATTAATTTATTTCAATTGTGGTTGCAACTTGTATTTGGAGGATTTTGCAAGTGGGGGGATTTAATTAAGTGTAAATTTAATTAAATAGGCTAGAAGGGGGATTTTAATTAAATGTAAATTTAATTAAATGGGCTAGAAGGGGGATTTTAATTAAATGTGAATTTAATTAAATGGTTTAGACAGAAGAAGGGTATATTAATTAAATCTTAATTTAATTAATAGGCGATTAGAAGAATAGGGATATTAATTAATAGCAAGAATTAAGAATAATTAAATGAATAAAATTCACTTAATTCATTGTGCAACTTTTAGGTGTCTACATTTTGCCCCTCTTTGAGTTAATGTGTGAGCACATGTTGATTCAAAGAAAATTTGTCGGATATGATGTTTATATCGAAATGTCAATAAGATGCCCCTGATTTGATGATTGATATTGATGATGCTCCAGATATGAAGAATTGATTTGATATGAAAAGTTGATATGAAACTGATCTCGATATGAAATTGATGTCGAGATTTGATATGATAATGCCTCCTTGGGAGATCGTTCGTGCACTAAAGGCATGAATGATCTCTCGAAAGAAGAAGAATGCTATTTGAAAGATAGAATTGTGGATAGTGATGACATGCATGGGTTTGATAAGATTGATTAGATTGAGATCAAGTTTGGTTTCAAGTATAACACCTCTTGTATAGGACATGGATGATCGAGCGTCTGGTTTCAAGAATGATACCGCCTGTATAAGACATGGATGATCGAGCGTCTGGTTTCAGGAATGATACCACTTGTATAAGACATGGATGATTGAGTATCTGGTTTCAGGAATGATATATCCTATATAAGAGCTGATCAAAACACGTGGTTTCAGGAAAGATACATCCTGTATAAGAGTTGATCAAAACATCTGGTTTCAGGAAAGATACATCCTGTATAAGACATGATAGATAGTTTGGAAGAATGATGAAGATATGAAAGTGAAGAAAGATTCCATGATGATACAATAGATATGCATGTGATGGATGCAATGATGAATGATATGCATTATGTTTCGATATGAGATTCTATGAGGATGATGTGATGCTTAGATAAATGCTTTTGATTTGATATTGATTGATATGATTGATGATGAAGATGCAATGATATTGATTTGTGAGATGTATCTTGAAAATGAGATGTATGATAATGATAATGATGTGCAACTAAATGCAAGATTAAAAATGATGTGCAACCTAATACAATATTAAGATGATAATGATGTGTAGCTAATGCAAAGCTTAATATGCATTCTCGTTTTCAATGTTTCCATCTATTGTAATCAAAGTGTCAGTGCTTCCTTTGTTTTCATCGTCGAGCCTTGATTTGTTGAAAGTTGATACAAGTATCATGGTATAATTGAACCATAATGACCCGAGTATAACTTACACTAATTTTGATATTGCAAGATGACACAAGCGTCTAGGTATAATTGAACCAAGATGACCTGAGTGTTGCTTGTGTAAACAGACAAGAGTTAACCTTTGTCCCATACAAATCTGAAATGTCCTTAGCGATATGTCACCTAATTGCTTTGTAGGACAAATTTGCATGGTGAAAAAACTTCACTCACAGATATAAGACAAATAAAACATCACATTCCTTCCTTACTTCTCTAGTTGTAAGACATCCTTGAGTCACTTAGGAGATATGATAAGCAAAAATTAACAACCATAAGTAAGCATGCATGCTATTTGGAATGTATTCTTGTTAAATAAAACATCTTACAAATAGATCTTTGTTTAGTTCGAGTTAGTTCAATTCCATGATGTTTAGCCTTCTTGCATTGTCGTTTGTCATTTGTTGGTTGTTCTGATCCTTGTTGTCTTGCTACGTGTTTGGTCTGGTGTTGAAAACCCTGAAGGCGAAATGCCCCCAATGAGGTTAGGATTCTACCCCTTGATGTTGATACTACTTCAATATGGATATGTACAATGATCACCAAACCATGGTGGGATACGATTTGGATAATTGATTCAGATAAATCAAGGACAGTGACTACGTTAAGTATGTCCAAGATTGATAAGCATTTTGTGAATTTCTAGTGATGTCTCAGATGGGTGGATATGATATGTACAATATGATTTGTGAAACATGTACTGCCATCAATTGATAAAGATAAGGCTAACTAGAATAAAATCTAGCAGTCATACTGATCTATGTCATTGTTTTGATTTGTTCGATGATTGATAAGAATGTCTGGTTTCAAAGAGTGAGTACGCCATATAAGACCGATCTGTCTGGTTTCGAGTGTACCTATCCCTGTATAAGACATGTTGATGTTGATATTGACGTTGATAGATGGATTGATTATCAAGACTTGATGATTGATAAGAATGTCTGGTTTCAAAGAGTGAGTACCCCGTATAAGACCAATTTGTCTGGTTTCGAGTGTACCTATCCTTGTATAAGACATGTTTGATGTTGATGTTGATTTCGAGTAATGAATTGATTAGCAAGACATGTGATCAGTTTGATTGCAGACTTTGAGAGTTTTTCTATTGTTGATCTGATTTGATGGATGGTCTGTGCTTTCATGTTTTTTGAGTTTCAATTTTTATTTGATTTTGTCGATTTTTTTATTTTTAGTTTTTTTTTTTTTTTGGATTAGAAGAAAGATGTATTTGGTTGCCCCAATGTATAGCAAGACAAGGAATATTATGAATGGATGATTGAACCATTGAGGTGGAAATGGATTTTTTGTCCATAGTTTTGATCAAGATCAAGGATGGAAAAGGAGATATGGATAGCACTGGATGATGGAAGCAATGAATAGATAGGATAAGGGATATGGGTTAGACGATATGGATAAGGTGTAGCAAGATTGTAGACAACACTGGATGATATAAGAAATGAATAGATAGGATAAGGGATATGGGTTAGAGGATATGGATAAGCTGTAGAAAGATTATAGACAGCACTAGATGATAGAAGCTATGAATAGATATGATAAGGGATATGGGTTAGAGGATATGGATAAGGTGTAGCAAGATTGTAGATAGCACTGGATGATAGAAGAAATGAATAGATATGATAAGGGATATGGATTAGAGGATATGGATGAGGTGAAGAAAGATCGTAGATAATGATGAAGTTAGATAGGGTAATGGATATTGGAGGAAGGATAATGGGAGATGTGGTAGGAAGAATAGAGTGGATGAACTTTGCCCCCAAGCATAGAGGTTTCCATTTTCAAAGAGGTGATATGTAATATTGTCACAACATTTAGCACCATCTGAATAAGTGTTCCTGAACTTTTCAAAGATAGAGACCCAACCCACACTTAGAACCTCCGAAAAATTCAACTGAACATTTCTAGCAACTAGGAAGTAGACTCAAAAGGGAAGAAGAATCCCAAATTGGATCAAGGTACTTAGTGTTTGATTACCCATGTGTGTGAAAGTGGGTTCATTCTAGCTCATATGATCATTGTAATCTTCAGAATCCAGCATGGCTAGCTATATGAGTTGCCTTGACTTCAAAAGCATCCTAGATAGAGCCTTGCTGGCAGCGAGCGTCCATAGCCCCGACGAGGTTATCGCTGTAATCTCACAAATATTGCTCCATTGCCAGCCAGGCGTCCATAGCCCCAATGGAGTTACTTGCATGTTCCCATAGCCAAGCATTTTGATATTGCTTTTTTTATATATATTTCTTTTCTTGCTCATGCTTTTGATCTTTTGATATTTCTTTTTGCTCTTTATTTTTCTTGCATTGGCTTGTAAGTGATGAAACTTACATGGATCTGATAATTACAGTGGTGCTGAAGCAAGATTTTAGATTTTTCACTAGCCATGTCTTCAATTTAATAGATCACAATGATTTTAGAGTAATCGATCAAGTGTATGAGATATAGTAATCAAAAGATGTCGGTACCAAGATATGATAAGTGATTCTTTTATGGATTGAGTGTGTATCCCAACCAAAAGAAAATGTTAAAGAGGAACAACCTTAGATTTTGAAGCATTTCATGAATAGATATCTAGGAAAGGAACTGAACATTAGATTCGAGCATGGGCAAGTAAGTGACAAAATGACACAAATGCCTATTTCACAGATGATGAATTTATGCAAAGGATTGAATGAAAGGGATGGAAGAATAGAAAAGAGGTGTTGGATAATAGATAGAATGTTTGAAGGTTTGTGCAAGGATATATGGAAATGTATTCAAGATGAGTGTTGGTACACAACTCGAGAAGTGATGAAGATATGGAGGAAAATTGAATTTTGGGACATAAGAACCCAAAATAGATAAAGGAAATGATGGACGAATAGTTTTGGAAAGATGTTTAGATAGATGGTTGAAAGAAGTTCAAATATGTGTTCCTTTGTTGATCTTTCTTATGGATCGTTTGAGGTGATGGAATGGTGGCTGGAGGGAGGTAAGGACCCAAGATGGATGGAAGGGAAGAAGAGTTGACTTTGGAATGAAAGGACCTAAGATAGATTTGGAGGATGAAGGGTCTGACTTTGGAATGCAAGGACCTAAGATAGATTTGGAGGAAGAAGGGTCTGACTTTGGAATGAAAAGACCTAAGATAGATTTGGAGGATGAAGAGATTGCTTGACCTCGATCTTGACTTGGAGTAGGATCATTTGAGTTTGTGCTTTTCTCTTGACTTTGAATTAGATTAGTGGAGGATATGGAAGGGATATCATGCTTTTGCTTAAGAGATGGATGTTGAATGGGACTCTGCTCTTGAGATGAAAGGGGATCATTGCGGATGGAATACCAAAAGATTAGGGGATCATCATAAGATTCTTGACAAGTGGGATCTTGATCGAAGATGGGATCAAATTGGGAAGTCATGATATTGTGATCTTGATTTATGCTAGGACTCATTTTCTTTGACTGGGTTTTCTTTTTCTTGGTTTGATGATTGATGATCAAAGTTGATGTTTTTGATAGGTTGATATAGAAAAATTTACTCCTTTTGGTAAGGGCCCTAGGACTAGGTTGTCTCTTCTTCAATATAGTTTTGTGATGAAGACTTGTTCTTCTCAAAATATGAGGAGTGGTCATACACGAATGATCAAAGGTTGTCGTTGATGTTTGATTTGGATACTTTATTTGAATACTCAAGTTTTATTTTATCAAGTAGAGGTTTAGTTTGATTTGCCTCTATGATAAAGGGTGTCAAATGATATGGATAAGAGTCTCCCGATATGGAAACTCGATTTGACAACTTAAGGTTTAAACTCAATATGTTGTTTTGATATAATTTGTTGGATGGTGAAACTTTGATCATTGTTGTTGATACTGCCCGATTTTGTTGGATGAAGTCTTATTTTGAGCTAGTTGAAGATTCAAAAAACTTGCTCTAAAAATGCCTTGTTGATTTGGAATTGTTTTCTCTGATAATTGGATTTGGATTCTGACTGTTGAATTTGACAGAAGACCTAAAAGGGTACTCAAGAGTGTTGATGAAAATTTCCTTAAAGACCCGATTCGCTCTATGTTTTTCTTGGTTTTTACCATGTGCTAAAACAAAGACTGGATGTGCTAACAAATGTTCCAGATGCACCACAAAAGGCTCTCTATGCGCTAAGTTGCCTCTCCTATGTGCTGACTCAGATTGTTTGAAAATGACTGCTCTGGATGGGTTACACGCTAATATGTTCTAATTACATGCTATTGTTTGGACTGAAAGTGTTATGATATGTCTTGGATGCGCTACGCTGATGCTTGAATGTGCTACAATGATGTTGATAAGCGCTACCTAAAATCTCACCAGTATGATACTGGTTATGCGCTAAGTTGAGTGATGAAAGCGCTAAGTTTTGGTGTGAATGTGCTACTGAATGTTTGAGATGCGCTAGGTTGTTGCTCCTATGCGCTAAATGTCTTGATTTCTTTGTTTGATGCTTTTGTTGTGATGTTGAAAAATAACACTTGACTTTATGGATGCTTCGTTTTGGATACTCAAGATTACTAAGTCGAATAGAGGGTTTGTTCAATAGGCCCTTATGACAAAGAACATCAAATGATATGGATAAAGTCTCCCGATATGGAAACTTGATTTGACTAACTTGAATACCTAGCTAGGTATTGTTGTCGTTGAGATAGTTGGATGATAAACTCTTGATCACTTGGTTTGATACTCCCCTAATCTTGTTGGATGAAAGTCTTTCTTAAAGATAGTTGAAATGTTGATAACCACCTCAAAAGATGCTTTGTTGGATTTGTAAATCTTCTCCACTTTATGATTTTTCCTTGTTTGAATCAACTTTTGAGTTTGATTGTTGGATACTTTGCAAGATATTTTAACATTTGAGACAAGAATACATAGCACACATGAAGACAATGGGCATCCTAATGCTAAACATTGAGTGTATGTTCTTTTGAGGATGTGTTCGAATCCCCGATGTTATCACTAGTTTGATTTACAACAAAAGACACATTAGATAGACTCTTTATTCAAAGGTCATTGACAATATCATAGCCCACTAGTCTCAATACTCCGTCAGCGCAAACAACCTTGTCACCCCCTAGGGGGCACCCGTTTTTTTGCCTTTTGCCAAAAATTAACTCAAAGTGAATTGCTTCACAATTGAGTAGTTATCTTGGGAGATATATGGTGAGTGATCTTGGGGACGGATTCTTCCCCACCCTTGCACTATGATATTGCCAATGTTTGGCAACTGAGTCAGCTCAAAGTTTTTAATGCTAAGGTTCGTAATCAGGCTTCCATTCGGTCTTCAGTGATAAACTCCCTCGAGAGGCTTCCCAACGTTTAGAAAAAAGGCTTTATGTATCTTAAAGATACTGGGGGATGGCTAATCATTGAGCAAAACTGTTGAAGGGACTTTTGTCAACCTCCACTTTTGATTATAGTGGGTTGGAACACTTGGCGATAAAATCATTTCCCACTTAGGTTGTTCCCCTCTCACCGACCATTAATCGCGCTCTAAGAGCAACTCGGGAGGGCATGCCTGCTAAAGGATTTAAATGCTTGAAATGAAGAAAGCATAAGAGTGGTTTGGATTTTTGGTCACCCAATTAAGGGGAGAGCATATACCTTCCATTTTCGAGACAAGGCAAACAAGATTCTTTTTATCCTTCAAGACAATGATTTGCTAACTTCTATTTGGAGATGTTGCTCCAACAAGCATGGTGTTATTTTTAACCTTTCATAGCAAAGTGTGTATTTCCAAAACCTTTGAAAAACAAAACTGGTCAACAAAGTAAATCGTGATGTTGGTCAACAAAAGGAAAATCGTGAAGTCAATCCTTAATGAAAACTCTTTTTGCTTTGCACAAAACAATGAAAGTGAGATTCTTTTTATCCTTTTGCAAAAATGAAGTGATGTTTTATTTTATGCACCAAAGTAAAATGTGATTCTTTTTACCTTTTGCAAACTGAAAAGCAAGTTGTTGTTCCTTTTAAGCCCAAATGAAGTGTTTTTGCCTAACTTGCAAAAAAGTTTGTTTTGTTGTTCTTTTTATCCATGCAATAAAGAAAGTATTGAGTTTTCTTTTAAGCACCAAAAGGAAAGCATGAAGTTCATTTTATGCATCCAAAATAAATCATGAGGTTCATTTTAAGCTTTTGCAAAAAAAGAAAGGTGAGTTCTTTTTACTAACTTTGAAAGAAAGCAAGGAAAACTAAACTAATTCCTTTTGTTCCTACATAAAAATGTTAGAACTTGCACACAGTCAGTTAGCAAAAAAAATCAAATCATGATGGTGGGCTTCACAAGCCTAAATTCTAATCTTGGTTACAAATTTTACAATTCTAATCCTGAAATGCCCTGAAATTTGACTGTCTAAAATTAGGAGGATCTTCCAAAAACTAGATTTTGCATTATAACTCCTAGAGGTCCGAAACCCCTCTCAAACATCCTAACAATATATATGGAATATAACTTAAAGTATACGAAAGAGAAAAGAGAAGAGGAAATGTCACTTATACTTAAATGTTAAATTCCATATTTATTGTCCTTCCACAAGCCTAATTTTTGACTCTGCTACAAATTTTTGCCTCTACCAACTCTATGTGTTAAACTATAGAACAAATGCGCTAACAAATGATGTCTATGCGCTAGACAATCAACTGGATGCGCTACTCTACGGCCTTTCTGCACTAAAATAGTGCTCCAATGCGCTGAAATAACAAAGAGGGATATGTGCTAAAAAGAAGATCAAATGCGCTGAAAGATGGTTTCTATGAGCTAATATGTGTCATGGATGCGCTAAAGTTTAGCACATATTTGCTATAGAAAGTTCTGGATGCGCTATTCTGGTATTTTAGTGTGATTGTTGTCTTCTACCTGCATGAAAAACAATGTTATTTTTGGGGACTTGCCCCACGGTGGCCCCCAGAAATGTATGCTGGAAATGTGGTGTCAACCTGCAAGAGGAGAAAACAATTCAAACAGGCACATGAAAAAATGCATTAGAGGTTAGAAATCCAAACAAAGTTAAATAAATATGCTCTCTTTAAAATCGTTCCATGTTCCTCTATCTCCAAGGATCTTCAAGATTTAAGGTGGCTCTCAGCTTGGAAGAGCACTTGATTCATTAAGATGACAACCTAAAGAATGAGATTTAAATGATTCTAAGATCTAAATGGAATGCAACCAAGATCCTAGTGATGAATTAGATATGAAACTAGATGATGATAGGATGCAATATATTAATATGAAGCTTGAACTGGTATGAAAATGATACTAAGATGAAGCTAACATGATATGAGATTAACATGATATATCTAAAATTATAAGGCTATCAAAATGATCTAAAATTCTATTCTATCAAAGAGAGATAATATGCTTAATTTTATAAGACTATAAATTTGATGCACAAAGACTTGATTGTTTTGAAGAAGGAATGGTCTCTATTTATAGGAAAAACAGGGCAATGGATGGTCAAGATTGGATGATCTTAACAAGGGCTAGGATTGAAAGTTATCAATCCATGTTTACAATTCTCACCAATGAAATGGTGATAATTGTCAAAAAGAGACTGCTTGAGAGGAGATGTAAGAAGCATTAAATGCTTGAGAATACCTCATGGTTACCTTAGGAGGTAAGGGTTAAGGTTAGGTTAAGGTTATCCATTGGATAAAGCTTTTACCCAAGGGGTAAACTCTTGTGCAAAGGTTAAAGGGATAACCATGGTCAAAGCAATGAATGCTTGATGAGACCCTTGGGTTAGATGAGGGTTGAGTTAGAGAGAAAGTCTCTAATCATGCAAGAGGGTTGAGTTAACCATTAATGGTTTGGAAGACTTTCAAGGTTAACTTGTTGAAGACATAAAGCCTTTAATGGTTTTCAAAGACTTTGGAGGCTTTGAGAAGTGACTTCTCTTTGCTTAGGGATGTGACAATATTTAGGAGATGGATTAGGCTAAATTAGAATTGATTAGAAGAATCTAGAAGGGGTTTAGGAGACAAGTGGGAGATGTAGGAAAATGCAAGTGGGCAGGGAAAATATAATTTATTTAAAATAAAATTAATTTATTTCAATTGTGGTTGCAACTTGTATTTGTAGGATTTTGCAAGTGGGGGGATTTAATTAAATGGGCTAGAAGGGGGATTTTAATTAAATGTAAATTTAATTAAATGGGCTAGAAGGGGGATTTTAATTAAATGTAAATTTAATTAAATGGGCTAGAAGGGGGATTTTAATTAAATGGCTTAGATTGAAGAAGGGTATATTAATTAAATCTTAATTTAATTAATAGGCGATTAGAAGAATAGGGATATTAATTAATAGGAAGAATTAAGAATAATTAAATGAATAAAATTCACTTAATTCATTGTGCAACTTTTAGGTGTCTACAATACCATCTAAATAAAAAAAATTACAAACTTACCAAGGAATATCAAGAATGTACTTTGAGCATTTGTGAGGTCAAATGGCATGACTAGCCACTTGTACAACCCCTCCTTTATCTTGAAAGCAATTTTCCATTCACCCCCTTTTCTAATCGTTGTTTGATGGTACCCACTTTTTATCTATTAATTTTTAAGAAGTGCCTTTCTCTATTCAAGCAATCCATCAAATCATCCACATGTGGAAATGGAATCCTATATTTGATGGTTATTTTGTTAATAGCTTTGGAATCCATACATACACCATTTTCCATCCTTATTTGGTACCAAAATTGTTGTGCTACACAAGGATTTAAGATTTCCCTTATCAATCCCTTGTCTAACAACCCTTGAACTTGTTTGTTAATCTCTTCATTCTCATTGGGACTCATTTTATAGGCTACCTTGCTTGGTAAACTTGACCCCGATATCAAATCTAATCATTTGATTGGCTGCCCTATTTGGTAAACTTAACCCCAATATCAAATCCATAAAATTACTCACACTTCTCATAGGTGGCAATCCATCTAAAATATCCTTCATCAAAATATCACTATGTTCTAGCAACATCTCCTTAATTGCTTTGAGTATTTCTTTCTCTTCTTTCATTGCCTCAACTTCCTTTGGTTTAGAAATTAAAGAAAACACATTTCTTCCTCTTTTATTTCTTTTAGAAATTGTTTTCCAATAATTATACACCTAAGAGTTGAGATAGTAGAAGAACAAAGAACTAGCAATTTGGGGAAGTAGTGTCTAGAATGGCTTTCCATGACACTTTGAATAGTTTTTATTGAAAAAATTCCAATGCTTAGAGAGGGAGAAAATTTATGGTAGGTGGCTAGTATAAAGAAAGAATGCAAAACCCATGAGGGGGAGAAGAAAAAGAGGATTGAAAGGCCAAAAATCAAAGAAAGATGAAGGCAAGTTAAGAAGTGGAAGACCTTGGCACCCAGGAGGAGATTATCCAAAGGGAAGTGTGAAATTCTAGATGTTTGAATCTGATTTTTGTATGCTTCAATCATATTTGTGGAGTGCATGTTGTGAAGATTAATGAATAGTTAAAGAAGAGACCTATAGTTGTTGTCTGTAGCTTATGGCTAAGTATAGAGATTTTTGAATGATTTCAATAAAAAAAATCTCCAACAAGTTTGTTTTCCAATTTAGTATTAAATTAGTTGCTTGCATTTTATTATATTTCTTGTTTGGATTTGCTTTATGCAATTTTGAGATTGGAGATGTTTTCTTTGTTGCAATAATCAACAATCCCAGCGGGTTCTCAATTATTGAGCTGCACCATTTGTTCTACAAATATATAGGATTTGAAGAAGGTATGACACACAAAGGGTGTGGTAGAGGAAGAACACCATGAGCACAAGAACATACAACACTTATGGAGATGTTGAGAGGAATCATAGCATGATCGGAAGCCATAGAGATGGCACAATGAAAGGGAGTACATGTTGAAGATGTTAGAGGTACCAAAAGTTTTTGAAGTGGGAGGAGTAGATTCCCATGAGGATAGATTCCTACAAGTAATATCAAAATTAGGGAGTAAGCCCAAGATGGATCCACCAAATTATAGTGGTAGTTTGAATCTAGAAGACTAGTTGATTGGGTTGTAGAGATGGATAAGTATTTTGACTTAGAAACTGTTGAGGACAAGAAGAAGGTAAAATATTCTTGCATGAGTTTGAAAGGAAATGCATCCCTATGGTGGGATCAATTGCATATTGAAAGGCAAAGGAAAGGCAAGGAGAAAATCAAATCATAGGACAAGTTAGTGATTAAGTTGAAGGCTAAATTTATACCAGTGGATTATCATGTCAGTTTATTCAAGAAGTTGCAAAACTTGAAACTAAAAGATTTGAGTGTTATGGATTATATAGAGGAATTCTATTGTCTTGGCATATGGGATAGACATGTTGAAGATAATGAGGATAAGGTAGCAAGATATGTAAATGGTTTGCAAGTCTCAATCCAAGATGATCTTAGTTTGGTCATGATGAGAAAGATGGAGGAAGTCTACTAATATGCACTCAAGGTATAGGAGAAGTAAGCAAGAAGACAAAAAGGTAATTTTAGAGGAAGAGGTGAGCTTTTGAGAGGTAGAGGACAAGCAAATAATGGGAGATGGCAACCACCAAGAGAAGAAGAAACAAGCTGGTCTCAAACTAATAATGTCCCAACAATGAGAGAAAGAGGTGAAACTTCATGAGGAAAAGGAGAATATGGAAGAGGAAGATGATTTTCAAGGATCTAATTTAATTGTGGAGAGGCTGGTCACAGGGTGTTTAATTATTTTCAAGCACAACAAGGAGTTGGAAAACCTTACACTAGAAGAACCTTACCATAAAATTTGAAGATGAAAAAAACTTGAAGACCCAAAGCATGGAGAAAATCTTATGTTGAAAAGAGTGCTTTTGAAACTAGAAAAGGAGAAACAAGAACCCACATAAAAGAGGTAATTTGTTGTTACAAGAAATGGTTGAGAGGGTAAGGTTGGATTCAAAAAAAATACGCAAATGCATATTAGGTCACTTGGTTACAAAAGGGGCATCAACTTTTGGTAAGAGAGCAAGTTTTCATATTGGTAATTATAGAGAAGTTGTGTGTGGTGGCATGCCTATGGATGCTTGCCATATCCTTTTGGGTTGACCATGGCAATATGATTGGAAGGCTATACAAGATGGTGAAGCAAATACTTGTACAACAACCAAAGACAACAAAGAGTATGTTATGAATCCATTCAAATTGGCCTCTAATAAGTACTAATTGCTCCACTTCATACCTAGGTGTGAGATTTTGCCAATCCCAAAATGACATTTAGAACTTAAAATATGCAAATTAAAGCAGGGCCTTTTAACCCCTTTCAATTTCACAAATTTTTAATTCACAATTTAATATGCTGAAGGAGTTTGAAATTGTAATAAATCTTGCTTGCGAGACCAAAAAATAAAAACATCACAAAAATAAAAATGAAAGAAAACAATAGTTTCTTGGCTATGCAGGATTGCCCATGCACTTGGATGCTCTTGTATCACATTGGTTAACAACTAACAAGGGTGTTAGCAGAGAGATTGACATCCCTGCATCAACCTCTTTGACAAGTTGACGTAGAGATGTCAAAATAGCGGGTATGATTATTATATTGTTTTAATAATTTTTTTGATAGGAGCAATTTTTTTTTTGTAGATGCCTTCTTAGATGGTCATATGGTTGTATGACTAGGTTGGGGGCAAAAAACATTGCATTCTATCAAGTGAAAAAAACAGGTTGAATTTTATTTTAATCTTTGTCTCTCCAACTTTCTTATCCAATGACAAGATTTATTTTGTTTTAGAGGGTCATTTGTTAAACTTCCCCTATAAAATTCTCATAATAAAACCCCCCCAAAAAACCTTTTCCAACTTAGATCCATAATCCTAGATTTCTCAAATGCCATATAAATTTGTGAACCCCAAAACTCTAGATTTGTAAAAAAAATACATGCACAAAATCCTCATACCTTGAAAACGTCTTCATTGTTTTCCTATAAAGCTATGGATTCAATTTTGCACCAAAAACCTACTCCTTCTAAGGGTTAACAATAAAAGGAATATCTTCTCCCACAACTTGACAACAAGCTCTGATACTAAATGAAAGGAAATTTACAACGTGATATGATACTTTTCACATAATCCAAAGAGAGAAATTCATGTAAAACCAATATTTAGAATCTTGATGCAAAAGAATAGAAAACATACCATCAAATATGAGACAATATATACCCTAGGAAAGCCCTTACGAGGGAAAATCCAATCTCCAAAAAAATATCAAACATGTATTATTCAAAAATAAAAATTATAATTGATACATTTATGGAGTCCCCATGAATACCTTTGAACCATCAAACTCTTTTCATGCATTCCATGTGAACAAACAAATGAGATAGCTACACATCACAATTCATGCTTCTAATCATCATATGTGCAACCTAGAAGAGATGCTCGCACAAGTGAACCCCAAACCAGCCTTAGCCAAAATAGAAAACCTGAAACAAATACTCGTGCACTTGCTTTTATAGACATAAGCTTGCACAAAACCACCGAGTGGTACTACATAAAACCTTGTGACTAATACCATGAACTCGCAAAACTATTTTCCTTCTCATTTACTTTTGGTCCCAAGTTTTCCAAATATTAAATATTTTTCTAGCATGCAAACCCACATTAAATATTTATCCCAATGTTATATACAACACATAAAGTGACCCAAAGAATTTTAGATCCCTAGGTGCACTACAAATAAAAATAAAGTACATTATAATAGTAGACAAGGTGTATAACATACCTTTTGCCAACATTCACATATTGAATCAACATGTTTAGACAAAGTAAAGTCATCTAAAGATATTCTAACACTCCCAAATTAGGGTTTCTAATCTAGAACACTATTATAGGGAATATCATTTTGACAAAAAGTAGTTGGTACCCCACTACATTCATCACTTTCTAGTCTTTGAGATATAGTGAGCGCAAGGTGAGAGCATATGGTGGGTAGATGTAGTAAGTGATGGTTCTTACAAATAGTGTCCATAATAGAAAATAACATATGCATTATAAATTGAGACAACATAAATCAATCTTTATGATATTGCCAAATTGATTAATATATACCGTTAGTTGCACTTCAACGAGGTTGTAATGCTTAGTACAAAATATTGAACATGATTATCTTCTTGTGTAAGCACCTCTATATACACCACTTTAATGAACCTTCTAGCTTATACAATGACATACAAAGAACCCAAGCACTTATTAGTGATAGTTCTATATCTCTCAATTTATGGTCTATTGACGATATATCTAGCAATGGTTTTAGTGCTATATATTTATCTTATCATGATACATTTGATGAATTTTTTCTTCAAGGTGACATTATTGATAGTGATCATATATGGTTCATATTTCTAATGCAAATAATATTTATGATTTTATGATATATAGATCTTTTTTTTAACCTTCACTTCTAACAATGCATGTAGGGTTTATAATTCATGTTAAATCGATGTTACAACTAATGATAAAGATGCTTGTTCTTTGCCTCTTGATGATTTATTTCAAGGATTCTCCTAACACTTGCATGGTTGATAATGATGATTTACTTTTTTTTAAAATGATGTTCATGCTAATTGATTGAGGAATACCAATAGTATACAAATGGAAAATGATTCTCGACCTCATCTTGTGTGAGATTCACAATTTATAGTGCTTATATTATTAGAGATCCATTGGTTCATGGATTTAATGACATTAACAAAAGGGTCTCATAGGGAGAATACCTATATGTCATATACTTTTTCTTGATATATTATACATACATCTTATTAATGATATGTTTCAAATGTATGTATTTAGAGAAATATTAATTGATGGGGTTTTATTATGTTTTGATTCATCCCATCATCCTTAATATTTACTCATGGATCTTATAAATGCTTTAATATAAGATTTCACTTTAGTTCTCACTTGTAATACTTGTATATATGCATCAAGTAGCTATGCTTATCATGTGGTTCAATATAGTACCTTAGTATCCAACTTGGACAACATAATGAGCAAAAGGCTATTATTCAATTGAATTGAAAGGTTGAGTGTGAGGGTATCGATGTTTACATTCGTGGTTTTATGTGGATGAATCCTTGAACTTAATTGGGTGAGATTTTTTGTTTGTATTTTATTTTACTTTCTTTATTTCTATGTTTATGTTGTATTTGTGTTATAAGTTAGCATGTGGATGATGCAAAGACACCTCTACTGATGCATGAAACCATGTGTGGTTCATCGTTGTAATGTAAAATAATTCATATTATGTTTTGGGTTTGCTCTAGTGACCATTCCCATAGCACATTTTAGTGATCATTTTAATCTTTAACCTCCATCCTTTTTCTTCACTAAATTGTCAATTTTTTTACCAAATTCATATCTTCTTATTAAATTGAGATTACGTGCTAGATTTGAGTGATCTCTGTAGGACAAATAGCAAGACACATGAGCATTTGCATGATCTTCTAGCATCGAGTGAGTTTCCTAAATTTAAATGTTGCTTCTTGCTTAGCTACTTATTGCCGCTTACTACATGATCGTTTGTTTGAAAATTTCCTTCAACATCCAAACATAAACCTTTAGCTTCTCCATAAACCTTTTGATAAATCATTCTTTTGAATCTCATATCTCAAACACATGAAAATATTGCTCTTGCCTCTATTGATTGCATTGAGATAAATTAGAGTTTTGTCCACGAAAATAAGAGTCCTTAATTTTTAGATTTTACATTTTTAGAGGGTGCTTTTATAGTGGGGCTACTAATTTCTCCCATTATCTTAGGAGATTTATTTGCCCCATATCATTCATCGAGAATTTTTTATGTTCCTACCATTAAATTTGGGAATAACTTTTGGAGGGACTTTTTAATTATTTTCTATAGAGAGATTTATAGAGAAGATTATACATGTTTTACAATGTTATAGTCCAAAGAAGACATGTTGATCAATTATAATGTTTTCTATGGGTTAGTGGTTAGGGGTAATATTAAGCTTTAAGTTCTCCTTAACACACCCCTTAAATGATAATAAAGAATCACTTTTGACTTTCAAATGCCTACAACTAATAAATTTCACCAAACTTAGTCCTTAAGGAAGAGCTAACGCCCCCATCTCATTCTTAGGTTTTGAATTGAGAAAATATAATATTTTATGAAGAGACTTGAAAAAGAATGAATAACCACCTTGCACTTGCAAATCCCAAATCACCTTTAACAACCCATCAAAATTCAACTTTTGGGAAGCAAGTTTATGATGACCCCTTCAAAACTGTTTTCATGGGGAGGGCCACTTGAAGATGTTTTTCTTTTATTTTATTTTTTTGTAGGATAAGTTATAATTTTGTCTAGGAAAATAAGAGTTCTTACTTTTTAGATTTCATATGTACTTTTGAGGTGGGGCTAGAAATTTCTCCCATTTAGGAGATTTATTGCCTCATATCATTCATCTAGAATTTTTAGATTCCCACTAAATTTGAGAATAATTTTTGAAAGGAATTTTTTAATCTTTTTTATCCTTTTCTACTTATAAGTATAAGAAACCTTCCTAAGATTTTGAAGCTTAAAATTTTAACTTTGTCATCCACTACTATAAATTAATGGGACCACTTATACTTCATTTTTTTTATAACAAGAATAACTGTTATAAGCCTCCTCCATGGGACCACTTATCCTTAACGCTAGTTCAAAGTTATACAAATAGTGTCATACTTGCTAAGCAAATTGATTAGACATGAAATCTAATAATGTAATATGTCAACTACAATCACAAATAGTAAAGATAAAACTTAGAAGGGAGAATTATAGAGAATATTAGATATATTTAATATTGTTATAGTTCAAAAAAGACAAGTTAATCAATCATAAAGTTTTCTATGCATTAGTGGTTGCAAGTAATACTAAGCTTTAAGTTCTCCTTAACACACCCCTTGAATGATAATAAAGAATCACCTTTGACTTTCAAATGCCTATAACTAATAAATTTTACCAATTTTAGTTCTCAGGGAAGAGCTAATGCCTCCACCTCCTTGTTAGACTTTAAATCGAGAAAGTATAATTTTTTGAGAAGAAACTTGAAATAGAACAAATAACCACCTTGCTCTTACAAGTCCCAAATCACATTGAACAACCCATCAAAATTCAACTTTTAAGGAGGAGTTTTATGATGACCCATTAAAAATTATTTTCAAAAAGAGGGAGTCACATATAGATGTTTTTGTTTTTCGTTTTTATAGGATAAATTATAATCTTGTCTCGGAAAATAGGAATTCTTGCTTTTTAGATTTGTAGAGGTACTTTTGAGGTGAGACTACAAATTTCTTCCATTTGAAAGATTTATTGTCTCATATCATTTGTCTAGAATTTTTAGATTTCCATCAATAAATTTGAGAATAATTTAAATTTTTTTTTTTTAATTTTTAATTTTTTTCTACTTTAAGATATAAGAAACAATCAACTTCATCTTAATTCAAACTTGTCATCCACTATTATAAAATTCATGAAACATTCATACTTCAATTTTTTTATAAGCCTCCTCCATGGGACCGCTATCTTTAAAAAGTCCATTTTAAATATTAAGGAATGCATAGAAAGATTATTATTTTTCCTCCCCTTTTGCGCCATTAAAATATTTATATGAGGCGTTTTTTGCCCTTTTTAATTGACGTGGCATTCATTTTGTCATAAAATCTACACAGTTTTCAGTTTAGAATCTTATTTAAAAAAAAAAGATAAAAAATTAAAGATTTGGCGAAGAACAGGTCCTGGAAAGATACGCTGACGTGGTGTTAGGGAGAAACACACACTAAAAACGAGTGTACCAAAAACAAAACGGAACTATGTTTAGGGCAAGGATGACAGATATTATAGGGGAACGAAATCTTAGAACTGCTGCACATAATTTGTTGGATTACGTTAAATGTCTCTTGATTAGGAAATCAAAGCAACATAAACAAAAATGGAAGCAGACAAGGGTGAATGGGATTGGTTAAATATTTGTAGCAATGATTGCATCTGATTCGAGCGAAGAAGAAAAATCAAAGGGATTGGGTCTTTCACTTGTTGGAAAAAGGATAAGGTAAGGTGTTTAATCATGGGGTCCGCGGACAAAAGTTGATGTCACTTCATATAATTGAAGTGTTTGAGGGCGATCAAATCTTTTTTCATCGCGCGATCAGAGGACAGTTTTCTCTGTTTTTTTTCTGTGCAGGGAAATTTTTTCATTATTTATTTGGTTTTCACTGTGGGTGAGGGGAGAATTGTAGACAGAGAATGTTGCAAAGTTATGGACGGTGGATGATGGCAGGGGTCCTTTCCGATTTCCCAAATTGGATAAGAATGAGCACTCTACTTTTCATAATACAGAAATTACCATTTCCACCAGTTGCTGACAAAAATTTTGGGACTTGATTTCCATTGACAGCACAACAATCTTGTTTTTGCTTATTTGTTTGTGGGTCACCGTGTGTTCTTGTGGAGGAGAAGGGATAGTAATTTAATGCCAGGCCCCGCTGTCAAGGCATTAGAAGCAAACTGGATGCAGTTTGCTTTCAGTTGAAGTTATGAACTTTCATGAAATGGGCAGCAGCAGAAAGGCTTTGCAGTCTTCATGGGTGAAGAGGCTGCGGCCCAGAGAGGTACAGGGGACATGGGTTGTTAGCCCTAAGAGTCGTCCTGCTTCTGCTCCTGTTTTTCGCCAAGAGAAGGAAGAAAGTGAAGGGAAAGCATCGTCTTCCACATCCAGGTGTGTGATCCATCCCCTTGTGCTTCCCAAGGTTGAGAGTGTGTTTGACGAGCCAGTTAAGCGTATGAGGGTTTCACCTTCTGCTTCTGTGGACAGCAAAGATCTGGTTACAGAGACACAGGTGGTTGCTAGCTTTGGACCATTCCAGGTCAGGGCAAGGTCCCTCGTACCGCTCAAGGAAAAGAAGCAACAGCAGCAGGCTGAGATGGGTAGGACAGCAGCATTAGCTCCTGCTGAACACTGGAAACAGTATTTTCTAGGGAGAGAGAGAGAGCTGACTGTGGTTACTGAGCCGAACCCGTCTGCAACAGCATGGAGCAGAAGAATGATCAAACCCTGCAGCGAAGACAGGCAAGATAATAGAGGTGGGTTATTAGGTTCTGAAATTGATTCTACTTATTCGCCTAGGAACAAGGAAATAATGATTGATCGGAGAAACAAGCATGCCAATCCTAATCCCTTATTTGGCTCCGAATCGGATCAACTCAGGTCTAATAAACAGATGTTGGAACAATTTGAGTGGCAGAGTCCAGAAAAGAATAAGTGGAACAATCCGGGATTTTGCAAAGAAATTGTACCTTCATCTGGAGAACATGTCATCACTGGTAATCAGAAAATGGATAGAATTGGGTATGAAAGGCGGCCTGAAGCGCCGGCTTTTGCCACTGCATTTCGCAGGAGCAATGCCAATGCCGTGAATTGTTTTAGTGGCTTTGGACTGCATGCAACATCAAATGATTTGCCATACCGCTTTCCTGTTTTGAAACAGACACTGGTCCCAGAGAATTGCAGCAATCACCGTTTTATGGATCAGCAGGCAACATGGAAGCCTGAAGCATTTCCAAGTGTAAAGGCCAATTCTCTCGAGCCAGGAAGTTCCAGAAAAGAGCATTGCCAGGGACCTCCACCGATGCTTGAATCTCACAAGTATGGGATTGGGCAAGGAAGTGGAAGGCTTAATTGCATGGAAAATTATCCCATCCATAGCTCAAATTACCCACGCTCCGCACGCCAGAGAGATGAAATAATATTGCCCGACTCTTCTTCAACTGTAAGTTTGCCCAATGAATTGCATCATCGAAAAGATGTACTTGAGCCTGATGTTCATCCAGGATCAGGAACTTCATTCAGAGAGAGTCATGTTGCTTATTATAGGCCCATACAAGAAAGGGACTACCTGGAGCCGGAATCCAATTCCTCACACCATTCCAACTGCCCTGGTCTTGATCAAGAAGATAACTCTACGAGACTTGCAAATAGAAAGACTAGATTATCAAAGGAATTTAGTAAAGCTAACGATGGATGGTCAGATATCAAAGGCAAAGGCACAAACTTTGAAAACCCATTGACAGAACAGAGGCATGCCATTGAAGGCAGTACAGGTAGACCATTTATCACCCCTCTTTCACTGTACAACATTTTAGAGTTTAATGCTTGCATTTCATGCAGTTTAATTCTGCAACTATGCTGTTGTACATTACCTTTGCAGGTAATGTGGTACATTACAAGTCTTGTGATAGTGCTCTTAATCGAAATTTTCAGGTTGGTGAAGCTCTACTCCATTTTCAAACTTGAATAATCTCTCACTAACTCGCTCACACACACACTTTTACACTTTTGAGTTCCACCGGTTTTAATAATTTCAATTGCATTCAGGCATACCATCTTTTCCTGATCAGGCTAGCCTCTATATGCCCTTTTCTTGGTTGACACTTAAATTAATTTGAAAATATATCAATGCTAATAATAAAAGTACCTGAAGATTGTTGTCATGGTTTCCTTATTTGATGGTGCAAAGTCGCCATACTTAATGTTGCCCCATTATCATAAATCCAACGTGTACCTTTCATGATGAAGTGATGGGGCTGTCAGACCATACAAACATCGAGGGTATATGCAACTCACATGCATCGATTTGTGTGAAGTCTGGTGATTGATTTTTTCACTTACAACATGGAGCCTTGTTAAACATTAGAAGTTTGCTTTTCCCTACCAGATATCAAATAAACCATCCACATAAATGAACACCATAACGCACTGAATTTATACATGGAAAACCTCAAAGAGAAAAAACCACGGTGGCATTTATGACCCACAATATCAGTTCACTGGTGGAGCCTTGTTCAACATTAGAAGTTTGCTTTTCCCTACCAGATATGGATGGAACAGTAGTATTCCATGGTGGCAGAGTGGTTGCATTGGGCATATAATATTTAAGCCTCAGGTTTGGATCAACTCAGCTGGATTGGTAACTGTTTTCTAAGGTTTTTGCTTATTCTTGATACCCTGATCATCTGGCTCGTAAATATGTGTTTTTAGAAGCATGGGTTCAGAAAGTAATTATTCTGATAAGATTCGACCTCTTCTTATTGAATTATCCTGATAAAATATGTTTCTGAAGTTAAATAATTAAAATGGTGGCATGCTTCCATTTCTTCGTTTTTTATAGTCATATCAAAGGGAGAAAAGGTTTAAACTTTACTCCGATGATACAAATATGATTATATCATGCTTCTCTGACTTTGGTAGTCAACGTGTATGGTTGTCAAGTGTACATTGCATATATGTAAAATTCAAAATAGTATATAAATCTCTTCACTTTTTAATTGGTTAAAGGCAGAATAAATACGTCGCACACTCTTTCATATCAAAGTGAAGAATGTATCAACTAGATCTGGCTACTTAAATTGTGCCGAAGTTTGACTAAAAGGAATGCTGAGAATGAAGCTAATTCATATCCATATCCTTAGAATGAGGTTTATTTTCTTATAACTTGCATAAATGGGAAACAAATTCACATTTCAGTGGAAACCAATGCATGCGAATGTGCAGAATAAGCCCCTTGAAGTTTGTAGTTTGTTATCTCTAACTCTAGATGAACTTATTGTACTGATTATCCTTCATAAAGCACTTACCTCCACTAAATGTGACATCCGGATGCCGCTGTCGAGTGATTTGACTAATGAAACATAGCCACACAAGCTAGAGTATTTTATTAAATATAATCACATGGGCTAGCGTACTACTCTAAATCTTGCACTGTTGTATAGGCTTATCATATAATTTTAAATGTTATATATATATATATATATATATTATATTTTTACATCTTTCTTCTCTTAGAAGCTTCCTTGCATATTCTATGTAATCTTTATATATACAGATTACACAAGTTTACAAATGTGCAATTGTGGAAATCACTTGGTCGTTTCCTTTGTTGCAATTGTGTGTATCATTTGACTAGTATAAAAAGTACGTTTAATGCGAGGAATACACAAACATATTTTGGAATAATATTTTGTTACCTTCTCAACATTAATCTGCCCATTTCCATGGCCTGCAAAACAATATTCCATGTCATCGCATAGAATTACAATTTTCGACCATACAATATCTTTTTCGAAAGGTTAAAAACCACTCTTTCCTTCTAAATGTTTTTTATTCTCACGCTTAGAAACTACCGATGCTTATTTCATCTCATCTTTGTCAGCACCACTAGCTTCAGTAATTAGACTTAGGTTGCCTTGTTTCTCTAGCCAAGATTTCTTCCTGTTGTATTTTTCCTCTATTAATGAGCATACCTATATCAAAATTTGTTTATTACAAAAGCACCGATCATATTACCAATGCATCGGGCTGTGGTTAAGAATGGCAAATTTAAATTAGAGAAGGTACGACTCAAGGGGGAGTCATATCCTTAAGGAAGGGTCGTAGCCAGTCAAGGAAATTAAATAATCTGACCACCTTCCTCCAGAAGCACACACTTATGAGAGACAAGTAAGAAGGAATACAAAAGGAAGGAGCATAAGAACAACTCATACTAACTTCGCATATGGTCAACCTCAGGTATGCTGTATCGATGTCATCATACAGTCAGTAGATTAGATAAATATAAAGTCATCCCACTATGCATCAGATTAAG
The DNA here is from genome assembly GCF_030272615.1 of Cryptomeria japonica. Taxonomy (NCBI): domain Eukaryota; kingdom Viridiplantae; phylum Streptophyta; class Pinopsida; order Cupressales; family Cupressaceae; genus Cryptomeria; species Cryptomeria japonica. Next base: position 212,327,728 of record NC_081414.1, on the reverse strand, counting down.
TAGATATCCTACGTTTATCAAGGTTCAGTATTATCCTACTGTCTTCAGAATATATAGATACAAAATCATCATACTGTCAAATTATTTATCAGATTTAGGAGATATAAATATTTTATTAGATTTAGGAAAATAATATGAATGTATCAGATTTAGAAGCTATAAAGGTTGTCAGAATTAGAGGTTATAAATACTGTCAAATTGTATATAAAAGAAGTAAATGCTGTCAGATTTAATAGATACAATTGCTGTCATATTGTTTATCAGAATTTATAGATATAATGTTGTTAAGGAATATAATAATGTTAAAATATTACCTAATGCAGTTGACAATAATTCATTAATATTATAGTGAAGATAAATATTTATTACAACATATCTAAACATGATGAAGGGAAGTTTGGGAGTATTGTAAGAGGGGTACGGTGTATGGACACTCTTCTAGATACGCTACCTCAAAGTGGGACAAGATGAGCCCATAGAGGCCAAAGGAGTACAAAGGGTATGGTCTTTGGGTCTAGGAAGAGATGGTTTCAGGTGCACTCTCTGCAATCTTTCCCCTCTTCTCCACCATGGCTCACAAGTACAAGAAGTAAAATTGTTAAGGTATTAAGATGATGACAAGATGAGGGTTAAAGGCACCTTATTGGAGCTTCCCTACTATCTCTTCATGGATCAATTGTTAAAGTGGATCGATCATAAGAGGTGAGAGGTTGATATGATGGGAGGGGAATGGCATAAAGCCCTCACTAGGTACACCACCTCATGATGATGGTTGAGGACCATCGGTTAAGGACCACATGAGGCCACAGAGGATAAGGTCTTGCTGTTGGGCCTAGGTAGAGGATACTTGGGGCACCTCATCATGTCTCCCAACTCAACCCTCGTTATGATTGAGTTTCCATGTAATTGTTGATATTGGTTGTGTATATATATGTGTGTATGTACATGTGTATATATATATACATGTATGTACATCTACATATACATGTACATGTACATGTACACACACATATATGTACATACATATATATATACACATGTACATACATATACATGTACATGTATACACACACACACACACACACACAGATATATATATATATATATATATATATATATATATTGATTTACCCTAAACCTAGAATTGGATGTATATCATGAGTTATATTTACATTGTTGTCTAATCTCATTGCGGGTTTTGAAAAAATAAGCTAATCTCATCTTATTCTTAAATGAAGATTATATCCCTAACCATGTTTTCCCTTGTTTCATTTTGGATTTGTGAATTTAGGGCAAAGTAGAAGGTGATCCCAAAAAGGGAACATTACAAAACCTGGGCAGAATTTGATGCTTTTTAAATTAAAAAAAAACCCCTTTTAAGTGTTTTTTTTTTTGCCAAAAAGGTAATTTTGACCCCCCCATCCTAATTTGACCACTAAAAACAGCAAAAAGTTAAAAACGTATTTCATTTATGCTTAGTAGAATGAAAAACAAAACCATTTTGCCATTGCCAAACTTTCTTTTTTTGCTTGCCATTGCTCAAAGAGAGTTGAGGATTGATTGTTGCATGCTTGAAGCTGGTTCTTGTGCTATTCCTACGTAGTTGCAAGTGTTGATTTGTTCTCAAAGATATTAATGAGCAAGATTTCAACAAAAGAGGTAGTTTTTGTTTTTTAAAAAATTTTCCTTGCATGTTTTTAACAAATTGAAATAAACTCTCTAGTTTGTTTTGTTTTTTCATTTTGGTTTGTGGCTTTGTGCCTATCCATGTTGTTTATAGAATTATTTCTGTTAGGTATTAAAATGGCATGTGCTTCTAGCTCTGCGAGCCAACCTTGCTTTAAAACAAACCCACACTCTTCCCTTTGGAAATATGTGGAAATGGTAGAACAACTTTCAGGTGGAGGATGTTTTGTTTGGATTTGTTCTCATTGCAAAGCATGATCTAAGAGCTCATAGAGTTGAGTGAAAGCACATTTGTGCTTTATCCCTCGACAAGGCATCAAATTTTGTCCACGCACACTAAAAGGTAAAGGCTCTCTTGCAGAGGCTCAAGTATTGGCATATATTGAAAAGCAAGCATAAGCACAAAATTTAGCTTTCACAAAAGGACAAAATTTGCAAAGTATTGGCATATATTGAAAAGCAAGCAAAAGCACAAAATTTTGTATATTAAGGAGCTGCAGGTAGGAATGCACAAAGACCAAATCCTCAGCTTTTTTTTGCACCTGATTGGTTGCATTTAATCAAGTGGATCTACTCTAATTTAGCTTAGTTGAAGAAGAACTCGCAACTTGTTGAATTTGCATAAAACATTTACAATTACAAAACAAATTTTAAAATTATAATATATAGCAGCGAATAAAAAACGAGAATTAAAAAATAAAAATATGCATACTTGGGAGAGAATTTTTATTGCAAGAAGTTGCAAGTAAATAAAGGCTTGGCCATGTATGTACCACCCACCATTCATGAGCATCTTTTTTGTACTTGTCTTGAAGAGTGCAAACATCATGATTCCTTGAAGATATGAAGTAGCTAAACTCACTCAAGACAACACTATGTATCTATATCTTGAAATACAGATAACCTATATCTTGAAATATTCTTCTAAATGTAATCCTATAGCCAACAGCAACCTCTTCATTCCTATATGGTGCCACCCTCTTTGACAAAAAAAGTATCTCTTTTCTATTATACTTAGGGGACAAAGCAAATACTAGGAGATGCAAGGGCATGGCCATCTAACTCCAATGCTCAATAATGATGCTTTGTACCCTTTTGAAAAATGCTTTTATTGGGTTATGCTCCTTGGCTTCTATTATGGTTCTTAATTTTTCAACCATGGTGTCCATGTCATCATAAGTTTCACCCAAACATGGGTGGTTTGTATAAGGCTTTAGCATATCTAATCACGTTGATGATGGGCTTAGTGAAACTCAAAAACATATTCCACACGAGCTCACCACTCATCACTTATGATCAATGCTTTGACTTTTGGGCTCTCTCTATGCTTGACTACCTATATAAACTCAAAGGATTGTTGATGACCATATCTTTCAATGCATCTCATACTTTTACAAGTCATCTTAAGATGATTGAGTGTGATGCAAATTAAGTTTTGGAAACCTAACATGGTGTAAAAATAAAATAAAATACTAAAAGGTAGGTAGATGATATGTCACATATCAACAATTAAAATTAAAAAATGCTAAAAATTTAAATTACCTTTGACAACTCCAAGCTGGAGGTCTTGAAAATGTCTTGTGACATGATAATTAGTTACGAATATTTCAATATCCTTAGCCTTTGTGTAGATTTCTTTGACCCACTCAATCTTTGTGCCAATCTTTCGCAATATCAAATTGAGTGAGTCGGTAGTAGTTGGCTATATAATATCAATTTTTTAGCTTATCCATAATAGAACCAACTGCCCAACAATTTTTATCGTTATCCATAATGACTCGGACAACATTTTTGGGACCCACCATTGCAATGGATTCTATGAGGATATTGGCAATGAAAGTTGCATCCTTCACTTGCCCCTCACAATCCATTGCCTTAAAAATGTTGTCCCTTTAGGCAACATTTCAATGACATTCACTAGTATTTTTTTTTCAATCGTCCCATTCATTAGAAATGATGAAAACACTTGTTTCAGGCCATGTATCGTTGATTTCTCTCAATGATGCCTCTACCAAAGTTTTCATCTATGCCAATAAAGTGGTTTGCATCTTTTCATATGCAGGATAAACATAATCAGCAGGTGCATTGACAATGGATGTCATTATATCTTGCCTATAGTGGTCTAATGAGGTTGAAAGGTAACCCATTGCCATAAATGCAATGTGTAGTGCTTTTAATTGCAGGGCCTCTTTTTATGCGAAACATTCTCTTCTTAGGAAGATGGTGGCAATGTCATAAAAGGATGTGGACAAATCAGTTGTAATAGCCACTAGGAGGTTTTTGCAAGCTTTTCTTGGCAAGAGGATGTGCTATTTACCTTGATTTACTACTTACCATGTTGGCATCCTTTGTTCTATAATGTACACGATTATTTGTTGCCTTGACGACCTTTTTTTTCATTTTGCCTATGACAAAAACTTTTGTCCCAAGTAGGGAATAATGCATATATGAGTTTTTCACTTGATTATATGAGCTCTTATATTTAGTTCCACATTGGCTACAATGTCAACCATAACCCTCACTGTGAGGATGTTGTTCATTAATTGTTGTATGTCACCAAATAGATGATGTTATATCAAATTTAAATGAAATCTCTGCATTTCTAGCAATTGAACTAGACTACCAGCCATTTTGCATGACCTATAACAAAAAAAACATTATAAATTAACAACTCTATAGCTTCAAAAAAAGTAACACTATTAATCCTTTATATGCATTAAAAATTTAAAGAAGTATTCAAAACTTAATCCCCCCAAGAAAAAAAACTAAAAAATCTTCAACAAAGTTATTCAAAACTGGAAAAAAATTGAAAATTCACTCACCTTTGATTGTTAAATCTTCTTTATGCAGCTATTTCTCCCCTGTTGGTGTATGTTTAACTCTCTTGTAGCCCTCACTTTCAAAGAAAAATGAAGCAACCTTCAAAAGCGAACAATGGCAACTTGGAGGAAAAAATGTTGCTTTGGTCTTGTGTTTGTGAAATTAGTGAACAAGTGATATGCTCTCACTTTAGGGCAAATTTGTGTTTTTGAGATTTTTTAAAATAAAAAATGACTTTAAAGTGTTTTTTATTTTATTTTTGGGCTTAGGTGTTGTGGGTCCCTGTTGTGACCATTTCACACATCGCCCCATTGAAATGGGGACCCCCTTTTTTTTGCTCGGTTTTGCTTGTTTCTCTCTCTGCTTTTAGGGTTTTGAGTAGGTGAGTCAGTCGTCTGGACCAGGGTTAAGCCTTAGGGTTTCCGTTTTGATGTTTTCAAGCCAGAATCCAGTCCAAATTTTGAGGATTATTGAGCTTCCTCTCGTAAGATGCAATTTTGAGGTAAGGTGAATTGGCAAGGGGTCAAGTAAGTCTGTCTAGGTTCAGTCAGATTTTTGAATGCAAGTCCAATTTTTTGCCTAAGTGTTGGTGATGGAATTTTGAAATTTTATTTGAGTGATTTTGGCCAAATTTTGGAAATTTTTGATAACTGATCCCAGGCATTGGAGATAACCTAATTTTAGCTTGTGAAGTAACTGAGGTCCAAAAACCTGATATTTTGGCCTGTGGAAGCAAAATCGCTCCTGTCCCTCAGTCAGGGACCAGGGCGAAAATGATATTCTATGCATCCTGGTTATTAATTTATTTCATTTGTCTTGTGCAGGGTCGCCAGGAGATGCAGTTGAACGCGAATTGGAGGTTTTGAAGATTTTTAATCTCAAAATTGGCAAGTTTTTTAAAGTTTAAGGTCAAATCGCCCCTGTCCCTCAGTCAGGGACCAGGGCGAAATGACTTACTTAGACCATTTTGACCTCATTTGGATCAAATTGAAGCGTCAAGGCCGTAATGGAAGGTGAAATCAACATGATAGAGCGCCAGGATTGAGTTGTTTGCGAAGAAAAGTTGAACTTTTGCCCTCAAGGACACAAAATCGCTCCTGTCCCTCACTGAAGGACCGGAGCTTGAAATCCAAAATTGCCTTGTCCTTGAAAGATTTGAACGATTTCACGATTTGAAAATAACAAGAGAGGTACATTTTATTCATTGAATATAATTTGATTGCACCTCGAAGGAGAGAATTGGCCCTAGAAGCAAAATCGCTCCTGTCCCTCAGCCAGGGACCAGGGCGAATTTTAATGGTAGCTCCCGTCCCTCTCTCAGGGACCAGAGCGATTCTTCCACAAGACAAGTTTTTGGCGAAAGTGAAATGAGTTTTTAAGTTTGAGGCAAGTGAAAAGAGGCATAACGAATTTATTGAAGATCATTTAGAGTTCGCAAGACACCAAATGAAGCCCATATTTGCCAGGTTCGCTCCTGTCCCTCTCCAAGGGACCAGAGCGATTTCTTCCCTAGACAAATTTCTCGCCAAGATGAAACGAATTCCATGTCAAAGGTGAATGAAAGGGAGCATGACGAGTCCGCTGAAGATAGTTTTAAGCATTGGCAAAAAGTGATTGAGCCTACAAGTACAAGTTCGCCCCTGTCCCTCAGCCAGGGACCAGGGCGAAATCAAGGTTATCTAACATTTCCCTCCAAGTTTAAGTCACTCCAAGTCAAGGTACAAGGAGGCAATGATGTTTGGAACGCCTCGACGAAGAATGAAGTTGCAAAGACCGCCTAATATGATGAAATCACCTAAGTTCGCTCCTGTCCCTCTCCTAGGGACCAGAGCGAAATCTCTAAGTATGCTTAAATTTTGAAGGCCATGTTCGTTTCAAACGTTCAAAAGGGAGTAAGGAACACCATTTTATACTTCGAAGGCAATTGCAAGTCGATATGATCAAGGATTAGCACAATGAACAAAAGATTGCTCCTATCCTTCAGTCAAGGACCAGGGCGATATTCATGAAATCAATCTTTTTCTTCCTAGACCACGCCAAGGCAAAGTTTCACAAGATCGAATATGTCTTTGGAAGGATGATGGACAAGGAACCAAACGTCAAAAGGTGATCAACTTGAGCAAAGATGCAAAATTGCTCCTGTCCTTCAGTCAAGGACCAGGGCGATATTCATTAAACTAGTCATTTCCTTCAAAAAAAAAACGATAGCAAGGCGAAGTCATGCAAGGTTCGAAATGTCATTAGAAAGGTGATGAACAAGGAGTTAATGTTAAAAGTTGACAATTTGGAGCTAAAATACAAAGTTCGCTCCTGTCCCTCACCAAGGGACCAGGGCGAAAATGGTTTGAGAGACATTCATTCAAAAGATTGAATCGATCAAGCTCAAGGTTCCCAATTAAGATGCCAATTTGTACGTAAGGGAAGTGACTCTGAACGTAAAAGGCTTGAAAATCAAGATCAAAATGCTAAAGCGCTCCTGTCCCTCTCCCAGGGACCAGAGCGATAAGGTTAATATCCATTATTCTCCCATGTTTTGGCGCTAACATCATTTTCAAATCGCATTAAATGCTAAATTTCGATAAACCTTGATATTTTTTTTAATTAAAATTTGCATTTAATGGGTGCACACAAGGCATTTAATTAATTAATTTTGCCTTTTAAAAATCGAAATAATTAGTTACAAGGCATTTAATTAATTAATTAATTATTAATAAATAAAATTGGAGCGCTTGGGTTTTATTTTCTATATTTTGTAAAAGTCGGCCTCCTCTTTTTATTTAAAATTTATTTATTTGCAAAAGTCGGCCTATGGGGATTGAAGAGGTAAGCGCCTATAAAAGGAGGTGTGATATCTCATTTTAAGTCATCATTTTATCATCCTTTCATATGCGATTTGGAAGACAAGGAGAAGTGCGAAATTCCATCCAAGGAGGAGTGCGAATTTTATTGCAAGTGGAGCGAATTTGTCCTCAAGGTGGTGAAATTAACTAAGGAGGCGCCTTTGCTAGAGGAGGATCGCATTGATACTTCAAATCTCGTTTTTTGCCTAGGCGAATTTCATATTTTTGCATCTTTTTAGAGTTAGCTCTCAAGTGAGGTATGGCGAAGTCTTCCCTTGTCTTGAATTTTGAATCTTGATCGTCATTTCTTAAATTTTGAATTTCCTGTAGCTCAATCGAATTTAGGAAATGATAACTCAAAGACTTATCATGAAGTTTCCTAAATTCAATCTCTAATCTAATCTATGTTTATACATTGCAAAATCTATTAAATGTTGTGTAGGTGTTACGATGGCGACCCCGAAGGCGGGAGCATCCGCCAGTCATCCAGCTCTCATGAAGGAAGATCAGAAGAACGAAGAATTGGAGACCAAGATCGTGTCGAAGTGGAGCAACATTGGAGATACCAACTTGGGCAACTTCAGTATGAAGAAGTTTCGAGAGGTCCCCTACATTGGCAAGCCATCACCTGTCGCAAGGAGAATAATTGAAAGTGGCATTATCAAGGCGGCCGGCTTCCCTCCAGCAATCCAGTGCCATGAGTTGATGATCGAGTGTGCTCGCCATTATGATCCACAGTCCAGATCGATAGTGTCCAAGGAAGGAGACACTTTTGCTTATCTTTCAGAGGAAGCTATCAGTGAAGCTCTTCACTTGCCAGAACATAAAGATATGATTTATAAAAGCATAGAAGGAGCCAGGTCCATGTACGAAGATGATCCCGACACTTGCCTAAGCATCATCAACAAGAATTGGTTACTCAAGAGTCGTCCTCGCCTGAGCAAGATTCCGAATACACCACATAGGATCGACTTCCAGGAGGAGTACAGAGATTTGATAACACTACTCAACCGAGTCACAGGAGCCCCTCAAGCCTTCTATTTCGAGAAGTGGATGTTCTACTTCATCCAAGTGATAGTTCAGGGAAAAGGAACAATCCATTGGGCTAGAATGATTAGCCATTGCTTGGACGTACAGTTAAGGAGATTGAAGGCTACTAAGTCTTTCCACATGAGTTCATACATCATATATGCCTTGATCAGGAGCTTTGAATATGCAGGACTACCTCACAGAGGAGTGATTGGAAGAGGACTCGGCGAGGTCAGAGTTTGTGATTCTTATGTTCACTTTCATCATCCGCCAGGGAGTAACTACAAGTTAGTCAATGATACATTCACGATGAACATCACCAGGATATTGCAAGGCGGGATTCACAACCGGTTATCTCAAGATGCACAAGAGCTTGTAAAGAGGTACGGTGCATGGTTTATCCAATTCCAGAAATTTACATATATTAGAGTTCATGGATGTCCTTCACCCCCCTATATGTTGCCGAGATATCCGACAGACAGAATTGTGTTACTTGAGGTAACAAGACAGTTGGCAGCTTATGTGAAAGCATTCAGACACAGACATGGAAATGGAGTTCCTGTGCCTATCATATTGGGCAATTCAGTTGAGGTATGTCCTAATGCTCTAGCCATGGATGATGCAGAGAAGGAGTTAGCTTTATATTCATTTTCATTCTTTGCCTTGAGAGAGAGCTTTGATCCATATGGGTATATAGAGGAGACGGTCGGAAGAAAATATAAATATGAACCTCAGTTAGAAGACTTTGTGATGAATCTCTTGGATGACCTTGAAGTGAAAAGAAAAATGCATTCTAGATTGCCTTTAGACTTCATCAGGAAATGCAAGATTTACAGAGTGGCCGACCAAGCTTAGGACAGTGGTAGATATCTCCAATCATCTTATGATCGAGAAAGCAAATCAGTGAGGCTAGATTGGAATGAACCCGAGATTGTAGATCTAGATGCCTTGATGGCTCCAGTCTTGTCTTGTACTCGCAGACGGGTTGATGTGCAACATCAGAAGTTGAGAGAGCAAGGTATATCTATGACTTTCACTTTGGAAGAGAAACCAGTTGAAGGAGGAGCAAGTGTAAGTGAGGGTAATCCTAATCCCAGAAATACAAGCGAAGGCAACCTTCGAAGTGTAAGTGAGGGCAATCTCCATCCAAGAGGCTCGAAAAGGAAAGAGAGACCTGAGAAAAGAGAATCTTCCAAGAAGAAGCAAGAGGCCAACCGAGATCGTTCATCCGGCACATCTTCTCGACCTGAGAAGGGGACACTTGAGATAGAGGAGTCTATGGAATCAATGGTACAGAACGATAAAGAAGGATAGGCACCTCGAAGGTCACCAAGTGGGTCTCTCCAAGCTAATGAGCTACATGAAGATAAGGAAGATAATGAAGTAACGTCTCCTCTCAGGGAAGAAGAAACATTGCCCAATGAGATACAGGTTAGAGAAACAAGATCGGCCATCCCAGATTGGTTAAAGGAAAGACTTACGAGGGTGATTGTGATCGAAGACGAGGACAGTGTGATTGATTTAGAGAGCCTTGTTGGAGATTCTCAAAAGATGACAGAGAAGAGAAAAGCTACTAAGATGTCCAAGATGATCAGAGATGAGACAGGATCCAGGAAATTGCAGATAGCTACACCGGCAGTGGACAAGTATGAAGGTGAGATACTCCCAGAGGAATATGATGTAGAGACATTTGAGCTTGGTCCACCCACAGCCGAACAGACGTTGGATGATGCCACTGATTCATTTGAGGCACTTAAGGACAAGCTTAGGGAAGAAATGGAAAAGAATAGGAAGCTTGAGCGAGAGGTCAGTGCTTGGAGAGGCTACTTTAGCCATCTCAATCAGCCTTTGAGACGTCAGGATCCAGCAGTATCTCCTACACAGGCACTTCCCCTTGAATCAGTTGGCGAGGCAGAGAGAGTCAGGAGTTTGGTTCAGCTTATGAGCTCATGGATTGACAAATCCCATACAGTTGCTATTGAATTTGCAACAAGGATGATGCAGACCATTCACCGAGCTATTCAGGTTCTTGAGGTCATCCACAACTTGATGATAATTGTAGCTGCTTTTGCTCATACTAAGGATGTTATCATTCCTGTCCTGCAAGTAATCAGACAAACATCAAGGAAGGTTCTAGTGCAAGAAAAGATAATGGATGGAGGACCTCATAGTTTACTTCAGTGGTCGACTTTACTCCAGATGAAGGAAGTTCTCTTCGAGGACATCAGTACTAGATGCAATCATGTTGAGGAGGTTATCCACCCGATCCAGGACAGAGTGTTTGAGGTACTACGTACTATTCTTGGCAGGAGGATCGAAGTTGAGACAGATGTGGATTTGCAGGAATTAGAAGATAGAGTCAAGGTCATCTTTTGCAAAGATGAGAATGTTATTACAAATGAGCAACGAGATCAGATGTTTGCCACCATGCTCCTGATTGAGAAGACCAAGGAACTTGAACCTGAATGGGACGCTGCTCTTCTCGAGGCATTTGATCAGGTCATCCACTTAGAAGAACGAATGAAGAATCTTCCCGAGATTCCAATTGCTGAGATCGAAGGAATCGTGTCTAGATTCATTGCATATGCTAAAAAGGAGCATTGGAAAGGGAATAAGATTCTAGATGAGAGGTTGTTATAGATGATGTGGCACCTTAATTGTCATTAGTCTATGTCTCCTAGATTTTCGTGCCAAATTTAATATTTGGCTATGCATTTAATGTTGTGCAATAAAAGGGGAACTTTTGTAATAAAACCCTAATTAGGGTTTAGGTGTCATAATCTTGGCCATTGATCTTCTTTTGATCTGGACCGTTCATTGTAATTGAGGATGCTATATATACCCTCATTTCTTTTCATTTTGTAACTAGAACTAAGAAACTAGAGATTAGATATCAGCATTAGTGATTAGAGAAGCAAGTATTTTGTAGCAAGATTGAGCTTTGAAGAAGGAATTTCAAACAATTGTTGTTCATGATGGCTTTGAGATCAATAAAATATTGAAGTTATGGTGTTTTATTGCAATTCTTGTGGTTATCTTCATGGTTGTTCGTTGTCTTTAATCATTCTCAATCAAAGTAGTGTTTTAATTTGAAGGATAAAGTGTTGGACTTGATTGTCGGTGAGATTCACTTTCCAAACCACTAGCTTCTTGCTGATTGTAGGAACGCCTTACGTGGTCAACTGGATCAACTTGAATCACTTAAACTTTCAATCATTGTTGTATCTTGGATATGTGCCTTCGTGGTAGTGTCTATGATCCTTGATGAATTGAAAAATCATTTGTTACCTTAGAAGATCGCATCAATTTCAATTGAGTTGTTATTTTATGGCAATATTGAAGTTGGTAGAATCTCGTCAAGTCTCGTCCACATTGAGTTGTTCTTAGGATTAGATTAGACTAGATCCCTTGCAAGCCCTACTCTTTTGATCTTTTTTTGAGAGCTTGTTAGTATTAGGAAACCCTGTTCCTGCAGTTCGGATTTGGCATAAGACCCCTTGATGAAATAGCAATCACAACGACCACTGGTGCTTATCCACACGTAGAGACCCTACTTAAAAGAACATTGAAGTCACCCTAACTGATCCTTCTTGCGATATCTTCAGTAGTTAGAGATTTTATTCAAGAGAGGATAAGGTACCCTTGGGTATTTTATTCTGTGTATGATTGTGTACAAAATACACGTCAACAGTCCCCTTGGATATACACAAGGGCAAAGCAGCCTTGGACTCGGACCTAGACTGTATATGTAGATGTAGATACATAGATAATCTAGAATGGTTGGGAGTTGTGGGTGAAGGATTGGCTAGGGCTTATGAATTGACCATTTTTTATTGCTTTGGCAACATGTGACGATGAATGAGCAACTTATTGGAGGCATTGGTTATCATCGGCACTATAATGAGTCTAAGAGCTCCTATAGTCACTTGAAAGCTTACATGTGTGCAATTGCTAGCCAAGGAACTAAAACTTGCAATGGGCCAACAAAAAATGGGTAGTGAGCAAGTCAAATTCTTGTTTATGTTAAAGAGTGAGAGAAAACAAAGAATGTGACCAAGAAATCTAGATTAAAGTCTCATTCTCTAGCCAAGAAAGGATCCTACGAGTCACCTATAGTGCCATCCTTGAGTACCATAGTAGTGGCTGCCACACATTCAATTCTTGCAACACCATCTTTAGAAGATGATAATGATAATATGATGAAACTATAAGGATTCGGTCAACTACTGAGAGGGGGGGGGGGGTGAATCAGTAGATAGAAAACAAACTAAACTTTTACCAAACTTAATTCCAACTCAGAAACAACTTGCTAACCTAACTGGTTTAGACACTGTATCAAAAATTGCAATTGCACTGTCAAACTTTACCGGTTGACCAAAACATAAATGATACGATGTAACAGATCTGAAACTCACATACCATTTAACCAAAACATTAAACCACTTGACTAACATTAGTAATAGCTCATTTCAGATCACTTCCGGTCATCTAAACATATCTAAGTAGCTTTACCAGTTAATCATATCAACCATATCAAATCATATCCACAAAATCATTCACCACTTGACACAATGATTTTTCATGTGGAAACCCAAATGGGAAAAACCACGGTGGGGATGAATACCCACAACTCTTCTGAACTTCGTCCTGTTAGGAGCCAAGCCTTGTTAGAAGCTTATACAATAATGTTCTGTTAAGAATAGATCCGTTTAAAGACCACTCGGTTAAGGGATTGACTACAATACCCTGTTAAAGGTAATACCCTGTTAGGAGTAACCTCGGTAGAGGATTTCAAATCCAAGCTAATGGATCACCTGGTTAGAGGATTTAAACAACACTAAGCCTATTAAATCTTACCCGATTAAGGGATTTAATTGTTGTAATGGTTAGAGGACAATAGGTTCTTTGTTGATCTGGAAATAACACTTCCTTGCTTAATCAGATCCTTTTTTGCTCCTATCTGCCTTCACAACATTCTGCAGACACTCCTTCTAGTTTGGCAACAATCACACTACCACACTTAACCAAATTGCCAACACAATTACAAACAACTCATCGACCTTAAATACAAATACAATAGGTCGGTAACACATCACAAGACCTACAAATCTCATAGAGATTACAAACATATCGGTTCAAACATAGCCGTTGGATTACATAGCAATCAACTACACATTGTTCTAGACAACTTCAACTGCTCCTGGATCACCGCACATTGGATCCTGTAGCCCATCATGCATTTTTTCACTTCATGCTATGCATTTGTTCATTCCCAAGATAAACGGTTATCTTCACGCGCCAAAACCACTTTGAAACTCATCACGTGCATCATGCATACGTGGCATCTTCATCTCCGATCATCACTCGGTCATAGATCATCACAACCGATTCACCAACCTCCATCAGTTAGGGTTCTGCTTATCAACTGGTTAGGGTTACCGGTTGATCACTCTGCTTCAATAACAATATCAATACCGGTTTCCTTCATAGCTTTACTACCGGTTGCATTGCTACATCATTATCGGTTGCAATACAACTTCATTACCGGTTCCTATTGACATCAATGACAACACTATACTTCATCAATGCAATCTTCATGCAATGCCAACAGATAACTGTTCTCATTCTCACAAAAGAACAAGGTATGCAAAGGGCATAAAAAAATAAGGTGAAGGACATGAGAATGAACACATTGTTTGTATTTATGCTTGTGGGCTTCATTTCAACCTTGTCCGATTACCATATTGGTGAGAAATGGTGATGGGGTTAAATGGAGCATCTATAGTGTATGCAAGTCTTGGTTTTGAAAGGTACACTTTATTGGCCAAGGATAGAAGTTTTGTGGATGCCTCATTGTAGTGCATTAGGGATTTGCGGTCTGAGACATGGGTGTCTATCTTTTTTGATGAATGGAGATTACAAAAACAAACTTCTAATAAATGCCATTAGAGTGTGCCTCAAAGAGACAATATTTTTGAGGGTAGTTGATTCTGAGAGGTAGGTGAAGGATGTAGACTTCATCATGGACATGAAGGTAGGGTCTAAAAACATTGCTCAAGTCATAATGGACAATGCTAAAAATTGCAAAGATTTAGGTTTGTTGATTGAGGCGAGTTAAAATGCATTTCCCACACTATGCATTGTTCACGCGTGCAACTTGATAATATAGAACATATATTGACATATGCATTGAGGCTGATGAGATCCATATTTTAATGACTTATCATCAAATGTCGTAAGCCATCTTTACATTGTTTTTTAGAGTTGGAGTTGTTGAAGGAAATTGTATGAAATTTCAATAAATTATTGTTTGATTCAATTTAAAATATTTAATTTACATTTTTTTAACATCATCATCATTAAATTTAAAAAGACAAAGTAAATGATGCTTAAACCATAGTTTTAAAACTCGTGGACTCGTCACGGACTCGCGAGTCCATGGGAGCCACGAGTCGACTCGCCAAGGACTCGCCAGGGCTGGCTTAAAGAGCACACACTAAGGTTTGACTTCTTAGGTGGCTCATGGGTCCAGCTGTTACTTTGTTGCGTCAGACTCTTCATCTCATTTCACCTCTGTCCACATTTTGCTTTCCGTTGCGGTCCATTTAACTGTCCGCAGTCACTATCACTGTAGCGGTTAATTTTGAATCTCAACCTCCCGCCTGGATTTCTCCCGCTCAACCAATCATATTTCAATTTTGAGGGGGAAATATTCTATTTAGTGTGGAACTATTCCAATATCCAGCCATGCATGGGAGATGGAGGAATAATTTTCTGAGACATCGCTAACCTATTTAGTAGTGGAGGCATGTGAAGTAGTGATGGAGGCCTTGTGAGTCTCAACTATTTGTCCACAGAGATTTGATCTCTGTTTCAACATTTCCAGAATTACACTTGCTTGAAATTTCAATTGTTTTCAAAGGAGAGTGGTAAAGATCAAGTGCAAGGGCTGGTGAATGTTTGCAAGCCAATAATCTATGGACGGTAGCCATTACCCAAGTACTGTTCGCAGACACAGCATGTGTGTGTCCCAAAGTCACTTGCAGATTGCTGCCCTCGTTCAAGTTTGCAAAGCTGTCGCATTGGCTGAGGGGTGTGGAAGAAGAGTTCTCCGCCATTTCAAATGCTGCAGTAAGACCAATTTATTATGCGTTTCCTCCTCTTTGTTTCTACTTTTGGTCTCAGTTGTTTAACAATCTTTTGAATGGTCTATTTTGTTTGTGTTGGAGGCAGATATTGTCATGCCCTAGCAAGCTCAGCTCGACTGTAAAATATGAACGTTTAGAATGTGATGGGAATATGATATGTTATCTGGTAGTGTGACATTAAGAACAATCTGTGATCTGAAATGATTTTTTTTTCCTTTGTATTTTTGTATTCAATGATTCGGGAAAGTTGAAGTTGATAGAACCATACAAAATAGTATGTCCTTAACAGGATGTTGAATAAGTTTTATATATATATATATATATATTTATTTATTTCATTTTAATTTTTTTATAATTTATTTAATGTGTAAAATAGCTTTTGATGTCTTGACATTCACACATTCAATTGTATTAATAAACAGGTGATTCATATGCAATATAAGAAAATTTATGATGAATTTTTTAATTTATAAATATTTTTAACTTTCTTTTGGTTAATTATATAATTTAAAATATATTATATATCGATAATTTCTTAACATATTTATCAAACTGATATAAAAATAACTGCAATTTTTCAAAACGATTTCATTCATTTGTTTTTAGAATAAGTTCTAAGAACTTATAGTTAAAGTAAAATGATAATAATACATAATTCAAGAAAAAGGAATTGGGGTTATTAAGACATACCCTCAAAATGAAAGCATGAGAGAGTCTAAAATAAAGACAAAAGACAAAGCCCAATCTCAAACAAAATTAATCAATTAAAAGAATCATTAGTTTTGTTAATGCATCTATAACATTCGACAAAGTGTCAACTTTCTCTAGCATTAGCCTTCCATATTCTAACATGTAATAGATAAATTGGCATCAAACATCAATATTCTTCATCTTTGCATACAAGGATGATTTATTGGCCAAATGTATGACATTCTAACAAACATGTATATAACTCTAAAAGCACTTAGACTTAGCTCCACATCAAAAAACAACTAGTTAAATCAAATGGATTTTTACAAACATAAGTAGATTTTATTTACTAGGCTTTTTGTAGTGGGAGAACTTGTAAACCTTTTTTGTTAAAGACATCACACACATAGCATTCACCTTCCTCATACATAAAATGTTATGTTCCAACCCTAGGATATGTAGAACTTTTGGAAATCCTTTCATCATCTTATCACAAAGCTTAACTTGACTGAGGTCCTCCTGTGACAAAGCTTAACTTGACTAAGGATTTGCACCTAATAATACTAAGGAATATATATTATTAACAAGTCATACATTTCCACTATCAATCCTCATATTTTAGAAACCACTCACTATGTGGAGTCATGTTAAAAGAGGTACTAGAGTCAATCATCTATGCATATTGACCCATGGGATTTTTTCTCAAATTGCACTATGTTCATCATCTCAACATAAGCCTAATTGATGCTACAACCTTCCCTTCCATGCAAAATACAATGCTAATATGTTACACACATGGACAAGACACAATATGATGGTATCACACACATCTACACAAGAATCAATTCTAATTTATCTACACAATTTAGTACAAGATAGCTATGCACACACTCTTTATTCATGTCACATGACTTGAAGAGTGTATTCCAACTTTAATAATAGATTTTTTAACTCTTAAATCAACCTCTTGGTATTGTGCATGGCTTTCAATTGGGAAACACGTTTTGTAATAATATGATTACCTTAGCTCCACTTACATAAAAAAATGGCCATGTCTACTCTTTAAGATCATGATAGCTTATTGGCACCATATGGATTTGACATCTACCACAACCTTGGCCATGTGAGAAGCACAACATATAGAAATGACATAGTAATATATGATGGAAATGTTTCTTGGAAACATATCATATAAGTAATTCATTATATATTTTGTAAAATAGTCTTTTGATTGGAAAAACCATTCACATCATTTAACCTAACTTGGTGGCATTCCAGGGTTTCTCTAGAAAAATAGATGGATAATTCTTATTTGATCACATGAAATTTATTTGCCACTACATCTTTTATAATTTTATATTGATGTACCTTTGATGAATATAGGAATATAAAACTCCCATATTTATCATGTGTCTCCTTCATGTTGGCTATGGCATTACATAATACAACTTTTAAAACTCAAATTTTAGATTAGAAATAAACCCACTTCAACTAACTTAGCCAAAAGTTTTCACATATGCAAATTTCTCCTTTGATTTTTATATTTAAATTGTATCACTTCTAGAAGTAACGTGCATACATAGCCAATATTGCAAAAAATGCATTAGATTCGTCATTAGAAGTTGTAGAATTCCTATCATAATTTAATCTTTTCCTTTACTTATTCATCTCTTTTTATTCCTTTTGTATGTGGCTTTTCTTATCATTTTTTTAATATTTCATGTTGGATTTATGGAGAGATTTAGATCTCCTTTGATATATTTTTTTTTTATCTTGCTTCTTGTCCTTCTTGTTGTCTTTCTCCTTTGATCCATGAACAAACAAGGAAAATCTTATGGTGTATTATGTTTTAATCTAATCACATTTGAAGTAAGAGAAATTGCAACCTAAGTGTTATCTCAATAGAGGTAGTTTTGATAGCCTTAACTAGGTTGTTCTAAGAGTATAGCAAGGAACATACCATTGTAGAATGACACTTTGATCATCATCATAGATCACAATACCAATAGAATTCAATTGGATAATAAAGATGAACACGTTTAGGTGGTTTTTATATTTTATAAATTAATTATTATGGACACAACTTACTCTATATAAAGAAATCATTCATCATAGATTTGGCCTAGTACTTGTTTTCAACTTCCTCTACTAGAAACTTGTGGTGGGTTCTCCTAAAAAACTTTAGGACGATTGAATCCATTACATAGAGTTGATGTAGGTTTACTTATGGAGAAAATGTCAAAGAGAAACTAATGTATTAGTAATTCCTCCATTTAAGGTTCTAAACACTAAGATTTGTGTCATTGATTTTTTTTTAATCTCCAACAAATACATATGCACTTGCCATTTTTCTTGTTAAGATAATCTCATATGTGTGTGTGTGTGTGTGTGTGTGCGCGCGCGCGCGTGTCTGTGTGTGTGTGTATACATAATATATATATATATACACACACACACACACATGTATATGTATGTATATATGTATATGCTGTGTGTGTACACCTACACACATATACTTGAGTAAATGATTGTTCCATGTAAAAATAAATTTATCACAAGCAAATTTAATTAGAGTAAATCTAATTTACTCCAACATCATCTATTGTTACACAAAAAAACCATGTATCTTTTCAACCTCAATAACTATATCCATGCATGTTTTATGGGCAAACTAAAGAGTAATTTGTATATAGTCTAGAAGTTGATCCATCATTGGCATATCCCAATTGCATATTTAAGTCAAATTAAACAACTTCATATAAAAGTCAAATCAAAATAAAAAAGATGAGACATTGTACATTATTATAATTTAAAAAATATATTTTCTTTTCAAATTAGGTTATGATAGTAATAAAATCTATGATAAATAACTTACTTGATCAAATCCTCTTTAAAGGGTATGAGCTCATGAATTGTTCCAAAGTATAAAAAATACCAAGTTTGGCCTAGAATAATCTTGTTTCAATAAATTCAAACTCATATAATCCCCTTGTATAACAAAAATAATATTCCACGTAATGCATAAAGATTTACTTAGTTTATTCACTATCACCTCATCCCGCTGTCTAAACATTAGTATCACCACAAATATATAGCTCAATTTAAAGGACAAACAACTCTACGTTTTCAATGATTTTAAACTTGACGCATTGTTTTGAGACTTAACTGATGAGCATGTATTTCATGCATGGTAGATTGAATGTTTTTATTGTAGTTTCAATTCTTCCTTTCCAATCTTCTAGAAACTATTGATAGTTTAATTCTTATACAATATTAATATTAAATATGATATCAACTATCACAAATAATTTAGAAATAGTTGTATTACTTAGCCAATTGATTGAGTTCATCTTGATGATGAGACTACAATATATTGAAATCCACTACTATTAGTTCTAAAATCTTTTCACTCCATTCCTTTGGCACCATAAAAGAAAGAATTATCAAAATAATTATGATTTGATACTTTAATTGAATTATCTCTCTATTTTAGAAAAGGTTGTTAGGGATATTGACACACAATATGAACTTGAATAAACATAGAATTCAAGATTCTAATAGAATTAAAACATAGGGTATCCATTTAGACACAAAATTCAAGATTCTAATAGAATTGTGTTGAGATCTCTTTCAAAAAATTGCCTTTTTCACTCCAATTATCTAGTGTTGTGACTAACATAACATAAATTTAATTCGTAAACAAAATCTATTACATTTATAACTAATAATTTTTGTTGTAGTGTAAGAAGGGATAATAAGATAAAAAGAGTATAAACATACTTGTATGTATAATACAAAATTGTTAATTTTTCTTTCAAAATGCCTATCAATTAGAAGAGGATGTTGTGGAAGGCTGCAGAGATTGGCTTTATCTTGCCAATTTTATTTGTTGCAAGTCTTCTAAAGCCTTGTCAACAAAACCATTTTGTTCCTATCTTGTAATCGTGGGAATCCATGAGGCCACATTTCTTTCAGGCTTTTTGTCGAACAGTTCACTTGCACTGTCTATGCTTTCACTTTATGCATACACATTAACCAAAGCAGTGGCAACTACAACTTCTGACAAAATTTATTCTCTTTATTTTAATTAAAACTCCAACTCGAATACCGTTCCTTAGTGGACGTTGTAAAATGTAAAGGGAATTTGAGTTTGATTTACCTCATGCGCGGGAACTGCTAACGCTTACTGTAATTGTCACTGCTGACTGCGACGACGAGCATTTAGGAAATGGAAATGGGTTGAAGAACGGGGTAGGTTCAGCGGGCCCCACATCACCACCTAAGCAGTCAAAGCTTAGTGTGTGTGATTTAAGGCTGGCCGTCCTGGCGAGTCCATTTGAAAGACTCGCGAGTCTTTTGCATGGACTCGCGAGTCTTTCAGATGGACTCGCGCGACCCAGAAAAACCATCAGGCAAGCTTTAAAAATGAGTTTTTTTTCGTTTTTTTGGCCTTCATTTGGCATACCTCCCCCCCTTTTTGACTTTTTTGGGGGTTAAGGGGTAACCCTAATTGGACGTGGGCCAATAGAAAACTAACACCCAACGCCTTTATAAAATAATAAAAGTATTTTTGGCCTCGCGGGGCGCTGCCCCTCGACCCCGCTCTGTATCGTGACAGGGAGCGCACAAGGGGCGCTGCCCCTTGACCCCAACTTGGGGGCGCTGCCCCCCAAACCCCCGTCAAAAAATATAGGGGGAAACTACGCTGATGGAAGTAGAGAAAATTTAACCTCCGAGTCTGATTAGGCTCCATATAATAACATAATTAGCATTGAAGAAATCTTGGTATTATACATTTTAAAGTTGAAAGTTTGAAACTATGAGTATGAATGATGAAATTTCAAATATTGCGCGTTTGTTGATCATATGACATGTGTAATGTTTCAATTATGGCTCTTATGTTCTCTAAATGCATTCATTTCTTTATGTTTTTTGTAAAACTACGGTATTTTTTTTGCCGACTCCTTGCCGAGTCTTTCGCGAATCTTTCAAGAGTCCAAGTCCGAGTCCAAATTTTTGGTTTGCCGAGTCTGTGGTGAGTCCGAGTTTTTCAACTATGGTTTAAATGTTAAAAACAAATTAGATGGCATTTTAACTTAGATGCTTTTTTATCAAATTTTGTTAAGATCATATTAGGTTGCTAAGACTTGATTTGCCTCACACAATCATCTTGAGACAACTTGTGAAGGTGTGAGAGGCATTTAGCACTATGATAATTAACAACTTTTGAAGTGTATGGAAGCATTTTAATACAAAGTGGGCCCAAAACTTCAAAGCATTGGTCTTGGATGATGATTGGTAGGCTCATGTGGGTTTGTGTTGAGATTCAATGAGCCCATCATAGCTCTGTATGATCATTTTATGATGACATTTACTCCAAAACAAAAAACAGAAGGGGCATAATAGTAGCTAAGAGGGAAAGCACATTTGTAACATTTTCCAAGTAGGTGCCTAAAATTATAATTGAATGGTGGAGCAAGATGACAATTTGCTTTGACACATAAGTATTATAGCATGGAGATGCTTTCTTTGTCTAGGAGTTGTCACTAGAGGGACTTTGAAGTTAGGGAAGGATACAAGGTGACATTTACTATACTCTTCACTAATCTAAATATATCTATATAGGGTTGGCTACTTTTTTGGTGGTGTATCTTCCTTGGTGTCTTAGCATTGCAATTTCTACTCACCCTTTCTTTGTCACTTATTGACTTTTGTCAAGTTGCTTACCAAGATCTTCTTAAACAAGTCCATTTTTGTTTGAGTTCTCTTTATAACCTTAGCTCATTAACTCTAGGTTTATTGTCCTCACATTTTGCTTATGCCAATTATATTAGTTAATCTAGTTAACATTAATGTCATGGTGATTGACACCTAACTTAACAGTTTCTTCCATTGATGATCCAATTTTTGCACCATCACTAGATACTAATAGAATTTTTGTGAAATGGAGTACCCTCCTACACGGTCTAGTTTTGTCCCTATTAGCAATTTCTTGCAAACTTTGATTCATCAAGGCATCAATCTTCATAATATAATACAAGAAATCATAGATTTGAACATTTAACTAAAATATCAATTTGAGATTAATAATCTAAATGTTGGAAATTTTGTCATTGATGTCAAAGTGTGTTTTTTTCAATAAGAGAGATTGTTGGAAATTTGGTCATTGATGTCAGAGTGAGATTGTTGGAAATATTGTCATTGATGACAAAGGTTGTTGATGTCAAAGTTTGGGAGATTGGTTGTTATATTGGCTTCAATTGTTTGGCTAACTCATGGAATTATATTATTTTGAAAAAGGTGTAATTGGAGGCTGATTCATGGCATTTAATTATTTTGAAAGAGGTGTAATTGGAGGCCAATTCACGACATTTAATTATTTTGAAAGAGGTGTGGAGGCTGACTAATGAAATTTTTAATATTATGATTTAATTTTGTATGGCCAATCTATGCGTTTAATACATATAATTTTAGTACATGAAGTGGCATAAAAAGGTGAATTGAATTTGTGTGTAATGCTTTATCATTCGAATACAGAGCATAGCAGATTTTATACACAACAGATTTTTTGAAGTGTGAAAGTGCAAAAAAATATGTTTAGCATCCGTTTAAAAAGCAACATCCAGAAGGTGAAACTTTGAAATAGAGGTTGGTTCCTTCTAAAAGAAGAGATTGGTGTCTCTTGCTGAGTTGGTGCTCAGTTGTGGGGATTGGTGTCTCTAGTAGGTTGGTGCCTGCAAATATTGTAAGATCATTTTATTTTGTTGTGTCTGGATTTTATTTTGTTGTGTCTGGATTTGGACAGTAGATCCAAGATGTTCTCCGTGGTTTTCCCCAAAAGGGTTTCCACGCAAATCTTGTGTTTTTAATTTTGTAGATCTTATGCGATTTCTTTATTGTGCTGTTAATTTTAAGTAGAAGATTGTCCTATATTGATTCATGCACCCCTCCCCCACTCTTAGTATAAGTGTATGCTTATCACTAAAAGCCGTAATTTGAGTCTTTATTTTGATTACAAATTGATCTAAAGCCACAAGTCCAAATAAACTTTTTTTTTTGAAATACCCCAAGTATAATGTGAATCATAGTTGAAAAAGTCAAACTTGACCCACAATTTTCAAAAACTTGGGACTCACAAAAACTTGGAAATTTTATTAACATTTTTTGATGATTCAAGTGAGGACTAAGGGCCCTCTCCCATTTTATTAAATATCAAGAAAAGATATGCAAGGATTCATGCGATGATAGTGGGTAGAGGAATCAAGATTCATTTAGAGGGTGGTGATCTGTTCAAACCATATGCTCTTACATGACCCATAGACAGTGACAAATTATGCAAACCAAAAATTGGCAATGCCGAGATCCTAGACATTTGTATGCTAGGACAAAACTAAATAGACAAAATTACATCAGCTATAACCAACTGTTACATATTATGTTACTTATAGACCAAAAAAATAGTGATTACATAGAGAAATAGTGACAAACTTCTAGAGCAAGATTCAAAAACAGATTAGTGATGAGAACGTGAGCATGTACTAAGGAATTTGAAGCCATAAGAACCTTCTTCTCTTTTTACCAAGCTTGCCCTTTGTTGCAGGAATTTGATGGCTTTGGAAGCTTTGGCTAGGTTGAACTGCTCTAGAAAGGGGGAGATGTATTTGGAGCATAGAGTTCCTTGACATTACAAATTGGGTAGTAAAAATCAATGTTTTCTTTGACTAAATATTGCATGACAACCACCTTGTTGATTAAAGCCAATCACCCTGACTCACTTTTACGAACCATTCCAATTGAAGCTAGTGCTTTGAATTTTGAACTAGTACATGGTAGAGTGATGAGATTGATTGGGGTTTCTTTGTTGACTGGTTCATTCAAACCACTATAAACTTGTCCTAAATGTAATATTTGCCCAATGGCTTTGTTAGCTTCTTATCAGACCCGGTAATGAAGATATTTGTGACAAAGGTGGATGAAATATCTGTATGTACCCTATGCCACTGTACTCCTTCAACAAAGTTCATTCCCCATGCTTTTTGTATAGCTTCAAGAATGTCATCTCCCTAATAGAAAAAGACCTGCTGCATTTAGTCGCCTTTATCCTACCAAGCAATGCCATTTGCTGGAGGTTACCTCCCACTTGAATAATTTTCTTCAAGTGCATTGGAGTAGAGACGCTAAATAAAATTTGTTATACCAGGAAGTAATTGGGATATCTCCTTTTGCTAGCAATTTGGGAGCTATTTCAAATGTGTCATGCAAATGAAGGCACCTTGCCAACTAATAACTTTGATGAGAAGTTATTTGAACAACTCATTTCATAGCACCTTTGCATGATTTTATCATAATGTTAAGTGGTCCAATTTTTTTGTATTGACTTAATGTTGCATGATTCTAATAATTGCGTATACTTGTTCCTTAGATGGCCTTCACATCTTCGAAAAGCTTTTGTAGGGATGGCCAACTACTAATGTCATTGCTAATGATTAAATCAATATGATTATTGATGGCTTAATTTGAGAGATAATCGACAATTTTATTTCCTTCTCAATGACAATGGTATATCAAGGAGGAGGATATATTAAGTATCTCCCAAGCTTTGTTAAGGATATTGCCTATGATGGTATGATGAAAGAATAAGTATTCGGTAGAATACTGAGAGGGGGGGGGGGGGGTGAATCAGTATATTGGAAAACTGATACAAAGCTCCCAAACTCAAATTCAATCACACAAAGTAAACATATCACAGTCAAGATCAATATTCATAAGAATACTTGACATCAACCGGTTTGACTGTTATGACAACTTAAGAGTAAACAACTCCAATCTTGTAAACATCAACAATGCTTAATCATATCTCAACATATTCATCTCTCTGTGCTTCTAGTTATCATGCCTTATCAGAAGTTAATCAAATCAACAAATAAGATCATAACCACAAAAACATTCACCACTTGACACAAATGTTTATACATGGAAAACCCAAATAGGTAAAAACCGCGGTGAGATGAGATTCACAAGGATAGCTATCTGAACTCTTATGAAGTTCGCCCTATTAGGAGCCTGTTGACGTGTATTTTGTACACTATCAAACACAGAATAAAATACCCAAGGGTACCTTATCCTCTCTTGAGTAAAGCCTTTGAATGCTGAAGATATCGCGAAAAGGATCAATCAGGGTGACTTCAAGGTTCTTCGCTGTAGGATCTCTACGTGTGGATAAGCACCAGTGGTCGTTGTAAATGTTGTTTCTTCAAGGGGTCTTACGTACTTTGAAAGCTGGTCCGTGTTGCTCTCACTCGATTGCAGGAACAAGATTTTTCCTAATACTAACAAATTCTCAAAAAAAAATCAAAAGATAGGGTTTTCAAGAGATGAATTCTAATCTAATCCTAAGAATGACTCAATGTAAGCTAGACTTGGTAAGATTCTACCAATTTCAGTATTGCCAAGGAATTACAACTCCACTAAAATTGATGCGATCTTCTAAGGTGATTAGTGATTTTCAAATCATCAAAGACTATAGATACTATCATAAAGATACATATCAATATTTCAATAATGATTGAATGTTCAAGCAATCTCAATATTTCCAGTTGACCACACAAGGCGTCCTTACAATCAGTAAGAAGCTAGTGGTTTGGATACGAATTTCACCAAAGATCAAGCACAACACTTAGTCCTTCAAACTTAAATACTACTTCGACTGAGAATGATTCAAGAAGATAAACAACCATGAAGATAGCCACAAGTATTGCAATAAAATACCATAACTTCAATATTCTATTGATCTCAAAGCCAAATGAACAACAATTGCTCAAAATTCTTTCTTCACTACTCAATCTTGCTACACAATAACTTTCTCTCTAAGCTCTTCTAATCTCTAATATCTTCTTCTAATTTTTCTAATTACAAAATGAAAATGAGTGAGGGTATATATAGCATCCTCAATTACAATGAACGGTCCAGATCGAAAGAAGATCAATGGCTGAGATTTTGACACCTAAACCCTAATTAGGGTTTATTACAAAAAGTTCCCTTTTTAGATGAACATTATTAAATGCATAGCCAAATATTTAATTGGCACCAAAGTCGAGGAAACATAGACCAATGACAATTAAGATGCCACATCATCCTATAACAACCTTTCTTCTAGAACCTTGTTCCCTTTCCCATGCTCTTTCTTAGCATATCCAACGAATCTGGACACAATTCCTTCAATCTCAGTAATAGGAATCTCGGGAAGATTCTTCATTCGTTCCTCCAAGTGAATGACCTGATCAAAAGTTGTGAGAAGAGCTGTTTCCCATCCAGGTTCGAGTTCCTTGATTTTCTCAATCAGGAGCATGGTAGTGAACATCAAGTCTCGTTGCTCATCTGTGATGACATTTTCCTCTTTGCAAAAGATGACCTTGACTCTATCCTCCAACTCTTGGATGTCCACATCTGTCTCAATCTCGATTCGTCGGCCAAGGATGGTACACAATGCTTCAAACACTTTATCCTG
Organism: Cryptomeria japonica; assembly: GCF_030272615.1. Classification (NCBI taxonomy): domain Eukaryota; kingdom Viridiplantae; phylum Streptophyta; class Pinopsida; order Cupressales; family Cupressaceae; genus Cryptomeria; species Cryptomeria japonica. The sequence continues at coordinate 212,301,008 of NC_081414.1, read as the reverse complement.
AATTGGATGGATGACACCTTCAACTTGACTGCATTTGGTGCTGATGTCTTCAAAAAGGACCTCTTTCATCTGGAGCAAAGCTGACCACTGTAGTAGGTTATGAGTTCCTCCATCCATTATCTTTTCTTGTGTCAGGATCCGTCTTGGTGTTTGTATTATTACTTGTAGGACAGGAATGATAACATTTCTAGTGTGAGCAAAAGTGGCTACGGTTATCATTAGGTTGTGGATAATCTCAAGGATCTGGATAGCTCGATGGATTATCTTCATCATTCTTGTTGCAAACTCAACAGCTACCGTGTGGGATTTATCAATCCAAGAACTCATAAGCTGAACCAAGCTTTTGACCCTTTCAGCTTCGCCAACTGATTCAAGAGGAAGTGCTTGCACAGGAGATACTGCTGGATCCTGATGTCTCAAGGGCTGATTGAGATGACTAAAGTAGCCTCTCCAAGCACCGACCTCTCTCTCAAGCCTCTTATTCTTTTCCACTTCTTCCTTAAGTTTGTCCTTAAGTGCTTCAAATGAATCAGTTGCCTCATCCATTGCCTGTTCAGTAGTGAGTGGACCAAGCTCAGATGTTTCTACATCATACTCATTTGCAAGAATTTCACCTTCATACTTGTCCACCACTAGTGTAGCTATTTGCAATTTCCTGGATCCCGCTTCATCTCTTATCACCTTGGACATCTTGGTGGCCTTCTTCCTTTCCGTCATCTCTTGAGAATTTCCTGTAAGGCTCTCTAAATCAATTACATTCTCTTCTTCTTCAATCACAATCACCCTTGTCAGTTTCTCTTTCAACCAATCTGGGATGGCGGATCTTGTTTCTTTAACTTGTATTTATTTAGGTAGGGGTTCATCTTCTCGGAGAGGAGATGTCGCTTCATCATCATTTCTCTGATCTTCTTGTAGCTCATCAATTTGGGGAGATTGACTTGATGAATGCCGAGATGTCTGTCCTTTCTCTGGCTTATCATTTTGCACCATGGATTCCATAGATTCATCAACCTCAGGTACCATCTTCTCTTGACCTCCAGCTTGACTTGCCTTCTTTTCATGTCGAGAAGATGTGCTTGATGGGCGATCTCGATTGGCCTCTTGCTTCTTCTTGGAAGATTCTCATTTCTCAGGTCTTTCTTTCCTCTTTGCGCCTCTAGGATGAGAAGTGTCTTCACTCACTTTTTCTTCTCCTTCTTATGGCCTTGCCTCCAAAGTAAAAGTCATGATACGTTCTGCTCTCTCAACTTCTGATGTTGTACATCCACCCATCTGCGAGTACATGATAAAACCGGAGCCATCAAAGCTCTCAAGTCCAAAATCTCAGGCTCGTTCCAATCTATCTTCACTCTTTTATCTTCTTTATCCTAGGATGACTGGAGGTACCTGCCATTGTCCTGGGCCTGATCGGTTACTCTGTAAACTTTGCATTTCCTGATGAAATCTAAAGGCAATCTGGAATGCATCTTCCTTTTAACTTCTAAATCACTTGAGAGATTCATCCAAAAGTCTTCCACCTGAAACTCATGTCCGTACTTCCAAGCAACTGTCTCCTCCATATAACCATAAGGATCAAAATTCTCCCACGGGGCAAAGAAGGTGAATGAATACAAGGCTAATTCCTTCTCTGCATCCTCCGAAGCTTGAGTATTAGGACATACCTCAACTGAATTCCCCAATATGACAGGTACAGGAACTCCATTTCCATTATTGTGTCTGGATACCTTTGTACAAGCTGCCAATTGTCTGGTTACCTCAAGTAGCACTATCCTGTCTGTCGGATATCTCGGCAACATGTAGGGAGGTGAAGGACACCCATGAACTCTGATGTATGTAAACTTTTGAAATTGGATGAACCATGCACCATACCTCTTCACAAGCTCTTGTGCATCCAAAGATAGTTGATTGTGAATCCTGCCTTGCAATATCCTAGTGATGTTCATCGTGAAGGTATCATTGACTAGCTTGTAGTCACTTCCAGGTGGATGATGCAGATGAACATAAGAGTCACAAACTCTCACCTCTCCGGGTCCTCTCCCGATCACTCCTCTGTGAGGTAGCCCTGCATACTCGAAACTCCTGATCAAGGCGTATATAACATATGAGCTCATATGAAATGATTTGGTAGGCCTTAGTCTTCTCAATTGCACATCTAGGCTATTGCTAGTAATTCTGGCCCAATGAAGCATTCCTTTTCCTTGGACTATCACTTGGATGAAGAAGAACATCCACCTCTCGAAGTAGAAGGCTTGAGGAGCCCCTGTAACTCGATTGAGCAAAGTTATCAAATCTCTATACTCCTCCTGGAAGTCGATCCTATGTGGTGTGTTGGGAATCTTGTTCAGGCGAGGTCAACTTTTGAGCAACCAATTCTTGTTGATGAGGTTCAAACAGGTGTCGGGATCATCTTCGTACATTGACCTGGCTCCTTCTAAACTTTTGTAAATCATATCTTTATGCTCTGGAAGATGGAGAGCCTCACTTATAGCCTCCTCTGAAAGGTAAGCTAAGGTGTTCCCTTCCTTGGATACGATCGATCTTGATTGTGAGTCATAATGGTGGGCACACTCGATCATCAGCTCATGACACTAGACTGCTGGAGGGAAACCTGCCGCCTTGATGATGCCACTTTCAATTATCTTCTTCGCAACAGGTGATGGCTTGCCAATGTAGGGGACCTCTCGAAACTTCCTCACATTGAAGTTTCCCAAGTTGGTATCTTCGATATTACTCCATTTGGACACGATCTTGGTCTCCAATTCGTCTTTCTTCTGATCTTCTTTGATGAGAGCCGGGCGACTAGTAGATGCTCCTGCCTTTGGAGTCGCCATCTTGACACCTACACAACATTTCACAATTAGTAATATATCTTGAAGTGTAGAAATATAGACTTAAAAGGAAGATTTAAGATTTTAATTAGGAAACTTCATGATAAATCTTGAGTTATCATTTCCTAATTAACCATGCAATACTTAGATTTTTCCAAAACAAATGTCCAAAAATCAAATCTTCAACAATGGTGTTAAGATGATTTCACCATACCTCCTCTTGAGTATTAAACTCTAAGAAATGATGTAAAAATAGATGAATTTCGCTAGGCAAAGTGTAGATCAAAGTCCTCTCTTGAACGAATTGCGCCTCCTCTAGCTTGGAAAAGTATAAACTCCACCTCCTTCTAGTCTTCAACACTTGAAAGAAATTCGCTCCATACAAACCAGATTTCGCACCTCCAATTAGCTCTCCAATTTCGCACTTAAGGCAATGATTGAATGCATTGAAATGTAAAAAAACTCCTCCAATATATAGAGCGCTCACCCCTTTTGCTTCCTCTAGGCCGACTTGGCAAAAATGGAGGTTAAAAATAAATAAAATCTCAAAAAAGGGGGCCGACTTGGTTAAAAAAACAAAAATAAGGCCTTGAGCGCTTTATTTTTAATTTTAATTTAATAAAAATTAATTTTAAATGCCTCCAAAATAAAAGTTCGATTTTCTAAGGCTTAAAATCAATTTATTAAATGCCAAAATGCCTTTAATTTAATGCTAATTTAATTTTAATTTTCCAAATGCCTCAAAATTAGCAATTTTGGCAATCTAATGCAAATTGGAGAATATTAATTTTTAAAACAAGGCTTGATTAAACTCCATGATGATTTCGCCCTGGATCCTCTTTGAGGGTCAGGAGCGATTTTTCAATTTTAGCCTTGAATACTTCGCATCTTGACTTGAAAATCCCCTAGAGGGTAAATTGATATCCAGTTAATGTGTTGCACTTCAAATTTGACATTTTGCGTGAGGAAAAATAGGTGGCTGTGGAAATGTCAATTTCGCTCTGGACCCTTAGCAAGGGTTAGGAGCGATTTTTCATTTTCTAGCTAAAATCCACCTCAACTTGATTGTTGACCCTTCAATGTCACTCCCAAAATCCATTTCCTTGCACTATAGAGTTAATTCATCAACAATTTTGGAGGAAAAAATGTCCTAAAAGGCAATTTCGCCCTGGACCCTCAGCAAGGGTCAGAAGCGATTTTCTATTTTTTGCTCAAGATTAGCATTTTTCAACGTCCAAAACCTCTTCAAGACATTTCAACTAGGCCTTCTCACTGACTTGCAAACTTAGCTTTATCAAATTTTGGAGAAAAGGTGTGATTTTGAGGTTTTTCGCCCTGGACCCTCAGCAAGGGTCAGGAGCGATTTTTCATTTTTTGACTAAAAGATCTTCATTTCCTCATCAAAACACTTCTCCATCAAGCTAGATCGTGTTAATGCCTTCAAAATAAGCAATAAAATCCTCTTTCAAGTTTTTCGCCTTGGACCCTTAGCAAGGGTCAAGAGCGATTTTTGCAAACTGGGCTTGATTCTCTATCATTTTTCATTAAAACTTTATTCACCACTAGGCAATGTCCTTGCTTCAACCACTCCATCCAAATTTGCTTCGTTGTTGTAAGGTAAAATGAGGATTTTCAACATTTTTGCTCTGGGCCCTCTCTGAGGGTCAGGAGCGATTTTTCATTTTCTGACCAAAATCATCAAGTTTCAAAAGCAAAACATCATTGATCATGCATTTGGAGGTCTCTTCGCCCTAGCCTAACCTTGCCTTAGCACAATTTTGAAGAAAACATTCAGTTTTTGTGATTTTCGCCTTGGGCCCTCAGCAAGTGTCAGGAGCAACTTTTTGGTTCTAGGCATATTCCTTCATCTTTTGGATTCCAAATCGCCTCTAAGGCGCAAAACATCACATCATCTTCCTATCCACACAAGATTTTGTCTCAATTCCTCAAACAAAGGAGAGAATCTTGGAAAATCGCTCTAGGCCCTCTCTGAGGGTCAGGAGCGATTTTTGCAAATGCCTTCTAAATCTTCATTCCCAACGATCCCTTTTCACTTCAAGGCAATTTAAACATTATTTCAAACCCATGCCTAACCTTGGCTTTCCTCAAACTTGGATGAAAAGTTCCTATATTAGGTTTTTCGCCCTGGGCCCTCTCTGAGGGTCAGGAGCGATTTTTTGATTTTGGGTTGATTTCCTCTCTTGTTGATCATCCAAATTATATTCAATAGGTGAAACACACCTTTCTACATCCATTCCAATCATAAAAATCACTTTGATCTTGCAAGAATAATGCACATTTGAAAATTTCGCTCTGGACCCTCTCTGAGGGTCAGGAGTGATTTTTGCTATCTGGACCAAAATGCTTCACTTTTCGTCTCAAAATTTCTTTGCTAAGGAAGATGTCATCTTGTTTCATGCTATGAATAAGTTCTCATGTCCAAGAAAGGTCAAAAAATGTGCACACAAAGAAAATCGCTCTGGACCCTCTTTGAGGGTCAGGAGCGATTTTACCTTTCCTGGGCAAAACTCCTTCAATTCATCATCTTCAATCAAGTTTGGATACCTTATCGTGCTCACTTCATCCTCCACCATGCCTTTGACATCTCAAATCGACCAAATAAAGCTAGCAATGACCCCTATAAGATTTTCGCTCTGGGCCCTCTCTGAGGCTCAGGAGCGATTTTCCTGTTTTCAACAAGGTCCTTCATCGTTTCAAGTCAAAACTCCTTCAGGTGGGTGGAGAAGGTCATTCATTTCCCCTTCATACTCAAAACTTGGTCTCTTTTCATTGCAAAATGAAGGAAATCAAAATTTCGCCCTGGGCCCTCTCTGAGGGTCAGGAGCGATTTTTCCCTCTTAGGCCAAAAATCATCACTTTTCCTGTCTTCAAAACTTCAATCGCCTTTAGTGACGTTCAATCATCCTTCCGGGAGACCCTGCACAAAACACATTAGAAAAGTCAGTGACAAATATGACTTAAACAATATTTTCGCCCTGGACCCTCAGCAAGGGTCAGGAGCGATTTTACTCCTTTAGGCCAAACTGCTTCAAATTTAAGTCTCAAACCACTTCACAAGGCAAAGTCAGGTCACTTTCAAGGCCAGGAACCAGTTAGCAAGTCCATCAAAAACAAGAAATTGCACTCAGGATAAAATTCGCCCTGGGCCCTCAGCAAGGGTTAGGAGCGATTTCTCTGTTTCAGGCATCATCTCAGTTCACAAAAATGGATCAAAACTTACCCAGGCAAGAACACACAATTTCTCCTTCAAAAAAAGCTAACACTTAGTCAAAATTGGATTCTACCCTAAAAGCCTTTATTAGACCTAACCTAAGACCTATTTGACTCCCCTGAAAGGCTTACCTTATTTCAATCATCTCAATTCTTCGGGAGGACACTTAACAATTCTCCAAAATTTGACTGGACTTAGCCTAAATGACGCCCAAAAGGAACCCCTAAGGTTTAGCCCTAGTCCAGACAGACAACTTACTCACTCAAAACCCTAAAAACAGAGAGAAGAACAAGCAGAGAGAAAGCAAAAAACAAAGCAAAAAGAGGGGGTCCCCATTCTAATGGGGCGATGTGTGAAATGGTCACAACATCTGGCGACACCACTGAGAATGTTCGCGAACATTTGGGAATCAATCCATCTTAAAGAAAAACTTAGAAAATCTCCCTCAATAAAACAAGGATTTAAACAACACTTACAAGAAGAGACCTTCATATTGAGACAAAGCATTAAGTCCACAGTTACCCATGTGTGTGCAAATGAGTTAATTCCCCTCAACAAGACAATCATGATCTCCAGGTTCCCCTGTAACAAGCTACGTAGTTTATCTGAACTCCAAAAGCATCCTGGATAGAGCCTCGCTGCCAGCCAGACGTCCATAGTCCCGACGAGGTTATCGCCACAAGCTCACGAACATTGCTCCATTGCTAGCCAGGTGTCTATAGCCCCGATGGAGTTATCCATATATCCCCGTTAGCCAATTTTGATATTTCCTTTTCAGCTCATTTTTCTTTTTTGATTTTTATTTTCATTTTCTCATTTTTCCTCTTGATATTTGCTTTTTCGTTCCGTCAATTCTTTTGGCTTGTGAGCAGTGAAGCTCACTAGGGTTTGAGGATTGCGGTGGCGCTGAAGCCAGATTTTAGATTTTTCACTGATCACAGCTTTGCCTGAAAATCACAACGACTTGGAGATTATAAGTGTGAAAAGATATAATAATTGGAGGACAATAATATCTGAGCCCAATAAGCTAATCTTACTTCATTACAAATACGGCCTGACTCAAAATTTAATCAAGAGAAAACTCCTTTGAATTCCCAAAAGACCTCATAATCGTCCAAATGAAACAAACAATCTAGCGAGAAGTTAGAGTGCTTCATGACAAAATCGCCCAATTTCAAATGGATACCCCTCAAGACAAAACAACTAACCTAAACCAAGACACCAAAACCACCTAAACTAAGACAAAAAACAAAGCGAAGGACAAACCAAAACAAAGCAAACCAGACAAGCGAAAACGAAAGCAAACTAAACTAACTATGTACAAAGGAAGGCCTCTTGAATTCTAGGACTGGAAGTAATGTTTGAGATACCTCCCATTGACAGGCAATGGGACGTCTTCTCCAGTTAAAGTCTTCAGTCTGAATGCATTTTCTCCTAAAATCTCAGAGATTTGATAAGGGCCTTTCCAAAGCTTATCAAATTTGTCATGTTCCCCCTTTTTCTCTGGTGCCTTATCCCAGTACAAAACAAGATCTGAGATCCGGAAAGCTTTGACTCTGGCCTGCCGATCGAACCATCTTTTCACAACACCCTGATGCTTTGCAAAGTTCTCCAGTGCTTGATCTCTCCTTTCCTCAAGATTCAATAACTGTGTTAATCGGGCTTGGACAACATCGGTGTCTTCCATGTATTCTTGGATAAATCTCAATGTTGGGATCCTAAGTTGCATGGGGAATACCGAGTCTTGGCCATAAACCAGGAAATAAGGTGAAATCCCTAATGCATTCTTGGTCCTGATTCTATCTGCCCAGAGGGCAAATCTTAGTTGGGTGTGCCACTCTCTCGGACTTCTTTCCAGTAATTTCTTGATAACACTGAGTAGGTTTTTGTTGGTTGACTCAGCTAACCCATTACCCTGAGGATAATAATTTGATGAAAACTTCAGGGTTATACCATACTCAAAAGCCCAATTTGAAAATTTCAATGATGTGAATGCTGAGCCATTGTCGCAAACTAACGCATAAGGACACCCAAATCTTGTGATAATGTTTTCCTCCAAGAACTTAATTACGGCCTCAGTAGTGCATACCTTGAGGGCTTGAGCCTCCGACCATCTGGTACAATAATTAGTAGCAGTGATGATATACCTGTGTTGTGCCGAGAATGCGGGATTGATGACACCAATAAAATCCATTCCCCATTTTGCAAATGGTCTTGCTTCGATCCCTGGATTCAATGGCATGGCAAGATTCTTTTCTCTGAAGGCGGCAACTTGGCAAGTGTGACAAGTCCTGATATGATTAAATGTGTCTTTGAAAAGTCTAGGCCAGTAATAACCTGCCCTCAGGATCTGATGAGTTGTAGCTAGGTTGGCCCCATGTTTGGTCCCAAACTTAGAGTGAAAATGTTCAATTATTTGTTTGGCCTCATCTTTGCCAACGCACCTTAGATATATTCCCTCGTGATTCCTGTGATACAGAACGGATCCTTGAAGCATATAATGCTGACACTTTATCCTTAATGCTCGTTTCTGAGTGGGCGTCATGCGGGCAGGGCACTTGTTGTTGAGCAGGTACATCACAATTTCCTTGTACCATTCATCTGGGGTGACATCCTCCAATTCATAAACCTGCTGGATTAATCCGGGTCCGTCAACTGCCAGTGTCTGTGCTAAAGCTTGTCCCCAGACAAGTTTCATAGGCTGGATTTCAATATCAAACTCTTGGATAATGGCGACCCACTTGCCTCTTCTTAAAACAATGCGAAAACACGCAATGGATTTCAAAGAATTGATTGAATAAACAGAGTGAGCAAAACGCTCATAAATAATACAAGTTATTTACAAGAATAGCAAGTTTCTAAAAAGAAACTGCTGAGAAGATCGAAGACGATCTTTCTAAAATAGAATGTACACTGAATGAGCATTAATACTAAAATTAACATATTTTAATATTCTATTACCCTCCCTTAATGCTCAATCTATTAACTACACCTATAGTCCCCCTGAATTTTACAAATTTATCAGGACCAAGGGGCTTGGTGAATATATCTGCTGGCTGCTCCGAGGTAGTGTTGTGACGTTTTCACACATCGCCCCATTGCAAATGGGGACCCATGTTTTTTGCTCGTTTTGTTCGTTTTCGCTTTGCTTTTTTAGGGTTTTGTTAGTCAGTCAATTGTCTGGATTTAGGGTCAAGCCTTAGGGTTTTAATTGCCGTCTTTTTAGGCCAGAATCCAGTCAGTTTTGAGAGCTTTTTGAGCTTCCTTTCGTAGGATGCAAATTTTGAATGCAATGAATTTGCCAGAATGGTCTAATTTTCAATTGGAATGTTGATGCAGAGCTTAAATTTGTCTAAGTGTTGAAGATGAAATGTGAATTTTTGTCCAATTGAATATTTTTGACCAAATTTTGACATTTTTGATTTTTGATCCTAGGCATTTCAAATGATTTGTTTTCGCCTTGTGAAGTGTTAAAATGTGTAAAATCATGTTATTTTGGCCTGTAGGAGCAAAATCGCTCCTGTCCCTCAGTGAAGGACGGGAGCTCGTTTTCAAATATTTTACTATTCCTGCAGGGTCAAGATGAATTACGAATTGGAAGTGATGGAGAAAGGCGAGATCTTTCCATTGAATATAAATTGAAGATTTTCATGAACACAGAAATGCCTCCAGGGGAAAAATCGCTCCTGTCCCTCAGTGAAGGACCGGAGCTACAAATCCAATTTTGCTTTGTCCTTGCAGGATTTTAACGTCTTGACGATGTGAAAAGGTCCAAAGAGGTATATTTTATCAAATGAATATAACTTGAAGTGCTGTCGGGGAGATCAACAGGGTAGCAGGTCCGGCTTGAGTAAGGTCCTGATCCTGAAATTTGGCTAAGTCTGGAATGCCCTGATCCTGAAATTTGGCTAAGTCTGGAATGCCCTGATCCTGAAATTTGACTAAGTCTGGAAACTGAAAAAACCTCCAAAAACTAGATTTTGCAATATAACTCCTGGAGGTCTGAAACCACTCTCAAACATCCTGAAAGTATATATGGAATATACTTAAATGTCACTTATACTTAAATGTTATATTCCATAAAAGTTATCCTGATAGAGAGTGCGAAAAGTCAAATTTCGCTCCCGTCCTTCACTAAGGATCCAGAGCGAATTTCGCTCCTGTCCCTCACTGGAGGACCAAGGCGATGCGCTCCTGTCCCTCACCAAGGGACCAGAGCGAAATTCTTCATAAGGTACGATCTGGGCAAAGATCAAGCAAATTTTATGTTCGAAGGAATGAAAGGAGGCATTGCGAATCCGTTGAATATAATTTTCGAAGATGACAAAGTGAGATGGAGCCTACAAGAGCAAGATCGCTCCTGTCCCTCTCCAAGGGACCAGGGCGATATGATAAGTATGATGCCGTTCCTCCAAGTTCAGGACCTTCCAAGACAATGAACAAGGAGGCAAAGGACGTTTCAAGGCATTTTCAATCGAACGCAAGCATCAAGGTCGTCACATTGAAGGGATTTGCACTCTAAGACCCAGGATCGCTCCTGTCCCTCAGGAAGGGACCAGAGCGATATTTCCATTAAGGCATCGATTTCAAAAGACAAGCAAGTGTTAAGCTACCAAAAGGAACCTTGAAGTCATCCTAACTGATCCTTCATGCGAATCTTCAGCAGTTAGCGACTTTATTCAAGAGAGGATAAGATACCCTTAGGTATTTTATTCTGTGTATGATGGTGTACAAAATACACGTCAACAAAATTGGCGCTAGAAGGAGGGCTGAGCATTTGAAAGTCCGATCTTGTCAAGAACCTTTTGCTCCTCCTCCACGCTCGACAAAATTGAATTAGGAGTGCCTGACAGCGAACACGAACTCTTGAATCCAAGGAAGATCAGTGGAAAGCATTTTCTCAAACAAAGAAGGAAGGTGATCGTTGGGTCGTCAGTTGGACTTACGCAAGAAGGAATCAAGCTGGAACCAGTTGAACGTTCAAGTTGAATCCGAGATATTCAAGGTCTCTCTTATTCCAGAAAATCCAAAAAAAGTGAAAAATAGAAAATCCAAAAAAAATCAAAAAATCAAAAAAGAAAAAGATTTCTCCATGGAGCGGCAACAGTTTCACGAAGAGCAACAAGTTGATTTTCCTGAACTTTGGTGGAGGTTAGATATGCAACTTTATCCACGAAGATTGTCCGAGTTCGCAAGACAAGGGCAGTGTCGAGTCCACGAGACAGAGGAACATGATGAGATGCATTGCTTGAAGTACTTATCAAGGATGGAATCGGTAGCACAGGGAAAAATCTTCTTTTGGGATGTCCCCAAGCCAGAAAGAGAAGAAGGCAATTTCAGTGTCCCAGAAACTAAAGATCCACTTCTAAGCTTCATGTGGATGATCGAGAGTCAGCTCATTTTGAATGGCGAAATGCGTCTTGAAAACATATTGCTACCATTGTGGTGTAGAATTCACAACTCACCTCACTCTGAATTTACTTGCTCAGTATGTGAAATGGCTATCAATCAAGTCAGAAACCAGTTTGGAATGCCAACTTTGTCCGAGGAAGAACGCATTATGAACGGATCTTGGGGTGCACATCTCGCAGCCGAATTCAGGAGAACCTATGAAAAGGACATTGCTCCAGCATCTAAATGTGAGAAGGATCAAGTGTACGTTAACAATACAAATGCACCTGAGGAACAATGTATTACAATGGATAGCTCGCCATGCCTTGCACCTGAAAAGGAATACCATGAGACAAAAGTTGAAGAAGCAATTGAGAATACTCAAACATTGATAAAGGAAGATCCAGGAGTTGAACAAGCAATTAAAGGAGAAGATGACTCATTCCTTGAAGAATTCTCGTTTATACTACAAAAGGAGATCCTTGAGATTGAATTACAAGAAGTTTCAAATGTTCTCATTGAAGAGGACAATCAAGTTGAGATATTGAACAAAGAAATACAAATCATCATAAGTGAGCCCAGATATGAGGAACAATTCAAAGGGGCGCTTGAAGATTTCATCCCCATTATACTATTTGAGGAAGCATTGAAGGATTTTGTAGAGGAAACACAAATGGAATCACTGCCAAATTTTTTTCTAGATAAGCAAGTTACTGGGAGTGATATGGTCCATCATCAGCTCCGACCTCCCGAGACTATTCTTGAAGAAGAAAGGCCACCTGAGATTATCTTTGATCCACTGGATGAGATGTTTGAAGCTCAATCTATCAAGGAGACTCTCATTTTTGAAGATATGTTGACAATATTTCATGAAGATGCCTGGTTTATGCAAGATATCTCAGTGAAAACAAAGAATCTTGAGCTATTCGAGGGGGCGCTGAGCTTGTTTCAAGAGGAACTTCCTAATCAAGATCAACATGTTGTGGATGCTCGTGGAATAGTTCATCATCAATGGCGACCTCCTGAAGCAGCTGCTGACCTCGCTTCCGACAATGCAGTGCTGTTTGAGCCTGAACCATGCCAGGTTGTCTCTTTCCTTAATCCTAGCTTTGAAAGTTATTATGATTTTGATTATGGGGATTTTGGGAAAACAACTTGCATCTGGATTGATCATGGTTCTAACGAATTACCTCAGTTGATCATTTTGAGTGAAAACTTGCTTGAGTATGAGAAATGCGTGGTGAGAGTTTGCCTTTCTGTATTTAAGGATGAATTTGCTAGGCTGAGAACCATCACGTTTGCCATGCTCCTGTTGCACAACCTGAGAAATCATGTAAAGTCATGTATATATTTTGCTTCTTTGAGTCGTGTCGAGTCTGGGACTCTTGTATATAGGTCTAGAGTAGGTTTTCTTTTCGCGTTTTAGGTTAGAGGTCTTTTGAGCCTTGTTCTTGATTTGCCTTGAGTCATTTGACTCATGATCTAGTGTGGCTCAGGTAGTTTAGTTGTTTGCTTTTGGTGTGCGTTTTAGTTTAGTTTGCTTTGGGTCGGTTTGTCGGTCGGTTTGCTTTAGTTTAGGTGTCTTGAGTGGGAGCCTCCATCTTGTGAGAAGGGCGTTTGTGTTGTTGCCCGCACACTGGCAACATCCTGGATCTTATGTTAGACTCATTTCTTAGATATCTATTCATGAAGTGCTTGGAATCCGAGGTTGTTCCTCTCCAGCTTTATCATCTGATTAGGACCTGTATTTGACTTGGAAGGGAATCATTTTCTGTGTCTTGATGCCGACATTTGTTGATTACTATATTTTCACACATTAATAGACTCCGAGTCATTATGGTTTTCAGGCAAAGCTGTGATTGGTGAAAAATCTAAAATCTGGCTTCAGCGCCACCGCAATCCTCAAACCCTAGTAAGCTTCACTGCTTACGAGCCAAAAGGAATTGACGAAGAGAAAAAGCAATATCAAAAGAAAAAAAATGAGAAAAATGAGAAAATGAAAGAGAAAAACCAAAAGAAAGAGATGAGCTAAAAAGAAATATCAAATTTGGCTAAAGGGAATATGCGAGTAACTCCATCGGGGCTATAGACGCCTGGCTGGCAATGGAGCAATGTTCGTGAGCTTGCGGCGATAACCTCGTCGGGACTATGGACGTCTGACTGGCAGCGAGGCTCTATCCAGGATGCTTTTGAAGTTTAGATAAACTACGTAGCTAATCACAGGGGAACCTGAAAGTCATAGTTGTCTTGTCGAGAGGAATAAATACACTTGCACACACCTGGGTAATCAAAGACTAAGTGTCTAGATATGGTTAAGGATTCCCCTTCTACTTTGAGTGCATTCTCTAATCTCTTGATGAGCTAGGATGAATTTTCCGGAGGTTCTAGGTGTCGATTGAGTCTTTATCTCTGAAATGTTTTTCAACATTTATTCAAGGTGGCGCTAGATGTTGTGACGTTTTCACACATCGCCCCATTGCAAATGGGGACCCATGTTTTTTGCTCGTTTTGTTCGTTTTCGCTTTGCTTTTTTAGGGTTTTGTTAGTCAGTCAATTGTCTGGATTTAGGGTCAAGCCTTAGGGTTTTAATTGCCGTCTTTTCAGGCCAGAATCCAGTCAGTTTTGAGAGCTTTTTGAGCTTCCTTTCGTAGGATGCAAATTTTGAATGCAATGAATTTGCCAGAATGGTCTAATTTTCAATTGGAATGTTGATGCAGAGCTTAAATTTGTCTAAGTGTTGAAGATGAAATGTGAATTTTTGTCCAATTGAATATTTTTGACCAAATTTTGACATTTTTGATTTTTGATCCTAGGCATTTCAAATGATTTGTTTTCGCCTTGTGAAGTGTTAAAATGTGTAAAATCATGTTATTTTGGCCTGTAGGAGCAAAATCGCTCCTGTCCCTCAGTGAAGGACGGGAGCTCGTTTTCAAATATTTTACTATTCCTACAGGGTCAAGATGAATTACGAATTGGAAGTGATGGAGAAAGGCGAGATCTTTCCATTGAATATAAATTGAAGATTTTCATGAACACAGAAATGCCTCCAGGGGAAAAATCGCTCCTGTCCCTCAGTGAAGGACCGGAGCTACAAATCCAATTTTGCTTTGTCCTTGCAGGATTTTAACGTCTTGACGATGTGAAAAGGTCCAAAGAGGTATATTTTATCAAATGAATATAACTTGAAGTGCTGTCGGGGAGATCAACAGGGTAGCAGGTCCGGCTTGAGTAAGGTCCTGATCCTGAAATTTGGCTAAGTCTGGAATGCCCTGATCCTGAAATTTGACTAAGTCTGGAAACTGAAAAAACCTCCAAAAACTAGATTTTGCAATATAACTCCTGGAGGTCTGAAACCACTCTCAAACATCCTGAAAGTATATATGGAATATACTTAAATGTCACTTATACTTAAATGTTATATTCCATAAAAGTTATCCTGATAGAGAGTGCGAAAAGTCAAATTTCGCTCCCGTCCTTCACTAAGGATCCAGAGCGAATTTCGCTCCTGTTCCTCACTGGAGGACCAAGGCGATGCGCTCCTGTCCCTCACCAAGGGACCAGAGCGAAATTCTTCATAAGGTACGATCTGGGCAAAGATCAAGCAAATTTTATGTTCGAAGGAATGAAAGGAGGCATTGCGAATCCGTTGAATATAATTTTCGAAGATGACAAAGTGAGATGGAGCCTACAAGAGCAAGATCGCTCCTGTCCCTCTCCAAGGGACCAGGGCGATATGATAAGTATGATGCCGTTCCTCCAAGTTCAGGACCTTCCAAGACAATGAACAAGGAGGCAAAGGACGTTTCAAGGCATTTTCAATCGAACGCAAGCATCAAGGTCGTCACATTGAAGGGATTTGCACTCTAAGACCCAGGATCGCTCCTGTCCCTCAGGAAGGGACCAGAGCGATATTTCCATTAAGGCATCGATTTCAAAAGACAAGCAAGTGTTAAGCTACCAAAAGGAACCTTGAAGTCATCCTAACTGATCCTTCATGCGAATCTTCAGCAGTTAGCGACTTTATTCAAGAGAGGATAAGATACCCTTAGGTATTTTATTCTGTGTATGATGGTGTACAAAATACACGTCAACAGGTAGGAACATACAGCAATTGGATGGATCTGTCTTCAACCAGCTGTCGAATATAGTGACAATGCGTTTCCACATGCTTGGTTCTTTCATGGAAGACTGGATTCTTGGCGAGTTTGAGCACTCCCTGATTATCACAGAACAAGGGAGTAGGACCTGCCTGGGAGACATGCATATCCGCAAGCATTCGCCGAAGCCAAACCGCCTCACAAGATGCCTTAACTGCTCCCCGATACTCTGCTTCCGTCGAGGAGAGAGCCACTGCCTGCTGCTTCTTACTAGTCCATGTGACAGCACCAGATCCCAAACTAAACACATACCCTGCTGTAGACTTACGGTCATCAACCGAACCTGCCCAGTCAGAATCTGTGTAACCACTGAGTATAGGATCAGAACTCCGAGTGTACAGAAGTCCATAATCAGAAGTGCCACTCACATAACGCAGCACACGCTTCGCTGCTAACCAATGATCAGCCTTGGGAGCTGTCATGAAGCGTGAAATGTAGCTCACTGCAAAACTGATGTCAGGTCTAGTAGCAGTAAGATAGATGAGACTGCCCACTAGTTGCCTGAACAGAGATTCATCCACAACTGGTGAGGATGACTGAGCTGAAAGTTTGAGCCCGGGTTCCATAGGAGTAGAGGCAGGTTTGCAATCCTGCATTCTGAACCTGTCCACAAGACTTCTGGCATACTTGGACTGAGAGAGAAAGATACTGGTCTCAGTCTGCCAAACTTCAACTCCTAAGCAATAATGTAGAAGTCCCAAATCTGTCATATCAAAGGTGCGGCACAAATCCTGTTTGATCCCAGTGATCAAATGTGCTGAACTGCCAGTAATGATTAAGTCATCCACATAGACAACTACAAACAGAATATCATTACTAGTATGCTTGATATACAGGTTTGCATCAGATGGACTCCGCTGAAAGCCATGATCTGTCAGGTACTTATCAATTTTCATGTACCAAGCCCGAGGAGCTTGTTTCAGACCATAGAGTGCTTTGACTAGTCTACAGACCTTCTGTTCTTGACCAGCAACCTTGAATCCTGGGGGTTGCGTCATGTAGACTTCTTCTTGTAAGTCACCATTCAAAAAAGCACTCTTTACGTCCATCTGATGGACTTTCCAACTAAACTGGGCTGCCAAGGCAAGAACGAGCCGTATGGTACTCATTTTGGCTGTAGGAGCAAAAGTCTCCTCGTAGTCAATGCCTTCTTTCTGTGAAAACCCACGAGCAACAAGACGAGCCTTATACTTGTCTAAGGTTCCATCAGCTTTGTATTTTACTTTGTACACCCATTTGCAGCTAATGTGCTTCTTCCCTGAAGGAAGATCAGAAAGGGCCCAAGTGTGATTCTTCTGAAGACTCTGGAACTCAGCTTCCATAGCCTGTTCCCACTCAGGTATACCTTTAGCCTCTGAATATGTCTGAGGTTCAAAAACACTGTGTATGTTAGCCATGAGAGCAAAATTGACTGTATGTTGCTGTTTGCTCTTATTACGGGAGGTTCTACCCTCAATGAGCTCAGTATCCCTGAGATCACCAATGGTTTTGGCCCACCATTTAGGCCGGAGAGTAGAAGTGCTAACATCTGAAGGAGCTGGAAGAGGCTCAGGATCAGGAACAGGAGCAGCAAGAGGAGGATTATTCTCCGGAGGGAACTCAGGTAGTGCATCATCGAAAATAGATTCTGCATCATCCCTCCCATCAGGCGAACCTAATGGGATAAGAACACGGTGAGGCTGATCCTCAGAATTCTGCTCAGAAGAAGGGGACTGAAAGAATCCTCTGTCTTCATCAAATACAACATCACGACTGAAGATAAGACGTTCAGTGTCTATATCTATCAGTCTGTAGGCCTTATGGTGATCACTGTATCCTGTCATCATGAGTTTCTGACTTTTGGAATCCAACTTGGAGCGCTTAGCATCTGGAATCCAAACATAGGCAACAGAGCCAAAAACCTTCAGGTGGCTGATCTGAGGCTTCCGACCAGACCAAACCTCTTCTGGAGTCTTCCCCTTAACAGCCTGAGTAGGAGAGCGGTTAAGAAGATAGACAGCAGTAAATACTGCTTCAGCCCAATACTTATTCGGAACACTCCTGTGTTGTAACATAGAACGAGCCATCTCAACAACCGTACGGTTGCGACGCTCGACAACACTGTTTTGCTGAGGAGTGTAGGGTGTAGTCAACTGGCGTTTGATGCCATGGGTATCACAGAAGTTGGAGAATGCAGAAGAACAAAATTCCCCCCCGTTATCTGTCCTAAGAGTAATGATACTTTGTCCAGACTCTTTTTCAACAAAGGACTTAAACTTCTGAAAGATACTAAATACATCTGATTTATGTTTAAGAAAGTACACTCACATCTTTCTACTAAAATCATCTACAATAAGCAAAAAATATTTGCAACCAGTAACAGAAGATGTATTCATAGGACCACAAATATCAGCATGAAGTAATTGAAGTACCTTAGATGCGCGCCAAGACTTTCCATGTGGGAATGAAGTCTGATGCTATTTGCCAGCTTGACAGGCGTTGCATACTCCAAGATGCTGAGTCTGAATATCAGGTAACCCTGAAACAAGTCCCTCCCGAGATAGCTGAGAGAGATACTGAATGTTGAGATGTCCATATCTCTGATGCCACAAAGTGCTAAGAGGAGAAACACGAGCTGCCAGAGCCACTTCAGGAGAATCACCAGTGTCAAGGAGCCTATATAAGCCATGATCCTCTAGACCAACAGCAACAGTAAGACGAGTCTCCCGATCAATGATGGAGCACTTGTGAGCATTGAACACCACATCTAGTTGAGGAGAATTCCTCATAATCTGGCTGACAGAGAGCAGATTAAGTTCCATTCCAGGAACATAATACACATTCAAAAAAAAGAGAGTCCTGCCACCAGACTGTATCTGAACAGTGCCTCTGCCAACAACTGTATACTCACCTCCGCCAAATACAACGGAATCACTGAAAGGTGAGAAGTCTGTAAACCAGTCACGCCGATGAGAAAAGTGACGTGATGCACCAGAATCGATGTACCAAGCAGAAGACCTGGCATGATCTGAAGACCTCTTAGCCATAAAAGCATAAAAGGCGGACTCCTTCTGCTCGGAATGTTCTGCAACATGCGCCTTCTGGTGTGACCCTCCCTGCTTCTTTTGTTCAGAAGCGAGCCTCTGACGGCAATCTTTCTTCATATGGCCGTACTTGTGACAGTAATTGCACTGCACATTTTTCTTCTTAGCTCCATCCTGAGAAGAGCCTTTCTGCTGAGAAGACTGAGAGGACTGAAATTTGCCTTTATCCTTCTGAAAGGATTGAGCTGTGAAGGCATTTTCCGAGGAGGCTGATGTAGTACTACTACCAAATTGCTGTTTCCAGCGATCCTGCTGTAGAAGTTTGGTGCACAGTTCTGAAAACTTCAGATCAACATTAGTGGAAGTAATATTGAGGGTTTCAATGAAGTGTTCATACGATTTCGGAAGACTTTTCAAAGTGATTACAACCATGTCTTCTTCCTCCATAGTCCGACCAATAGCTTCGAGTTGATCTCGAATGTCCTTAATCCTCGTGAGGTGCTCCTGTAAGGACATACGTTCGTCCATCATAATGGAGAACAACTGATTCTTCAGAAAGAATGCTCGGCTCTTGTCGGATGTCTCATGCAATTCCTTCAGATGCTTCTAGATGTCAGAAGCTGTCTTGCCGGAAGGAATCTGCGGTAACTGATCATCAGTTACTGAGAGTTTGAGAAGCATGACTGCCTCCCGATTGCGTTCATCAAACTTATCTTGATCTGCACCAGGTGTACCAGGACTGAGTTCTTTGCCCAAAACAAGCTGGTCAAGACGCCTATATTCAAAAATGGTCAACATACGCTGTTTCCAGATGTTGTAGTTGTGACCATTAAAGCGTTGACTGCCTTCTAGCATCAGATTGGTGAGAGAAGCCATTTGCACGGTTCCCAAGAAAAATTCCTGGCTGACCCAGAAAAATCCAAGGACAACCCAGAAAAGCGTACAAAAAACCCAGAAGGATTCTCCTGTCAGAATCTGGATTCGCGGGCTCGAAAAACGAGGCACGAAAATCGAGGCACCCAGAAAAAAAGAACAACAACCCAGATTAGGGTTTGAAAAACCCACCACGAATCTGCAAGAAAAAAAATATTTTCGATAAAAAAATGGAGGTAAACACCTCAGTCGAAAAATGCAGAATCCGTGGGCAGTTGCAGGTGACTGAAGAAACCTTGGCCCGGAGAAAGAAGGCACCGTCGCGTCACCAGAACCGAGCCCAGAGCTGAAGTCGCGACGCTGTGTGCAGAGAGGTGCAGGTCGTGATCAAAAGTTGCAGGTGCCGAAGCGACGCAGGTCGCGACGCCGGAGGTCATGAACAGTGGAGGTTGCAGGCGGAGGTCACGGGAGCCGAACAGGCATGACGCGAACAGAGCGCGCGAACAGGTGGCGTTGCAGGCGGAGGTCGCGGGAGCCGAAGTCAAAAACTCGCCCAGGTGTTGCACAGAGCCGCGAACACCAAAATTCGACGATTCCGCCGCTAATCACAATGCGAACGCCAAACAAATCGACGAAAAAAAATCGACGATTCCGCCCCAGCCAAGAAAAACAATGATAAATTTTTCAAACAAATAATTTCGAAAATTTCCAGTAGGATAAAAAAATTTTTCGAAAAAAATTCCTGTAGCTCTGATACCATAAAACAATGCGAAAACATGCAATGGATTTCAAAGAATTGATTGAATAAACAGAGTGAGCAAAACGCTCATAAATAATACAAGTTATTTACAAGAATAGCAAGTTTCTAAAAAGAAACTGCTGAGAAGATCGAAGACGATCTTTCTAAAATAGAATGTACACTGAATGAGCATTAATACTAAAATTAACATATTTTAATATTCTATTACTTCTTTCTCCTAGTTCGTTTTGCATGAGGAGAGTCTTTACTGCTGCCTCCGGTACTATCGCATAAATTTTGGCCCTTAAGAGATAATGTCTGAACTTTTTAATAGCTTTGACTAATGCGTATGCCTGTTTTTCAATATTGGGATATCTGAGTTCTGCATCTTTCAGCGGGGTGCTCATAAAGGCAATTGGGTTCTCGTCCTTCTCTTGACTCCTCTGGGTGAGAATAGCCGCACAAGTGTATTTAGAGGCGAAAGAATACAAGTAGAAGGGCTTCATGTAATCAAGACTGATTAGTACTGGTGCTTCTGCGATTGCCGACTTTATTTCCTCAAATGCCCTCTTGGCCGGTGTCGTCCATTCAATCTTTGCGTCTTTCTTCAACATCTCGTTCAAAGGTCTGCCTATCTCAGCAAACCCGATGATAAATTTTCTGACAAAGTTGATCTTACCGAAGAATGATTTGAGTTCCTTCTTATTGGTTGGCAAATTGATAGTTGATATAGCCTTTACTCTTTCAGGATCAATGGAGATTCCCCTTTCGGAAATAACATGTCCTAATAGTTTTCCTTCCGTTACCCCAAATATGCATTTCTTTGGATTAAGAGAAACACCATATCTCTTGCACCCTTGGAATACTCTTCTTAAATCATCTACATGATCTTCCCTTTTTCTTGAAAAAATTGTGATATCGTCCATGTATATGATAATGCATTTCCCAATTAGGCCTCTGAAGGCGATATCCATGGCTCTCTGAAATGTGGCCCCGGCATGGATAAGCCCAAAAGGCATTCTTTTGTATGCAAACGTTCCCCACTTGGTAGTGAAAGCGGTCTTTAGTCGATCTTCAGGCTCAACTAATACTTGATTATAACCTGAATATCCATCCAGAAAAGACATCATCTGGGATCCGTTAACAATCTGTAATACTTCATCCAGCGATGGCAATGGATAATTGTCCTTTTCTAAAGCTTAGTTGAGATTTCTGAAATCGACACACAGTCTGATCTCTCCATTCTTTTTCCTGACTGGAACCAGGTTGGCGACCCACGTCGAATGTCTTACTGGAAAGATGATTTTGGCTGAGAGCAACTTCTTAACCTCTTGATATATTAGAGGTTCCAGCAGAGGATTGACCGGCCTTTGTCTCTGTCTAAACGGTTTGCTTCCTGGCTTCAAAGGTATCGTGTGAGTGATAACTGTGGTATCATAAGTCTTGAGGTCATCATAACTCCACGCGATGACATCTGGGAAATCTCTTATATTTTTCAAGATACCATTTCTTTTAGGTGCGGTGCAGGCCTTCCCAATGAACACGTTCTTAACTTGTATGCCATCACCTACGTTGATCGTGTCGCACATGTTTCTTTCCATACTGTGACTTTTCATTTCTTTCAATTTGTCGGGGTCAAAGATTCTTTCGAACTCCACCATTCCTTTTGGAATAGTGTTTGTCTTCAAATTCAAAACTCCTTCTGCATCCAATTCTGCTCCCTCCACTTCTTCTTCATCGATGATTTGGGCTAAGAAGACATCTGTGTTGGTCAAGAAATCCAGTATATGCTTGTCATCTTCAAACACTTGGAAGTTGGTGATGTTATCTGGGACTGAAGGTACTGGGGTTAGCTCTACTGTGAACTTCTTCAATCCTTCCATCGCTAATGGAATCAAAGAGCTGGCGGCTTGTGCAAGGGAATTAGCCACTTGATTCTGATGCCTGTATGTGGACTTGATATTGAAGGCCTCAAAACTCGCGATGAGGTCCCAAACTCGATTCCGGTATCTAGTCAGTCTTTTGTCATGGCAGACATATTGCCTTCTGATTTGTCTTATTGCTATTTCTGAATCTCCATATACTTGCAGTATTTTAGCCTTCTTTCTGATAGCCAGCAATAACCCATGAATCAAGGATTCATATTCAGCTACATTGTTGGTGCAAGGAAATTGTAGCCTATGAGCGGCGAGGTAAGTTTCTCCTGTCGGGCTAATTAATTCGAAGCCTGCTCCAGATCCTTGTTTGGACTTAGATCCATCGAACCTTAATGTCCATATTGCATTTCCTTGGTCTTCCGTCTCTTCGTCCTCTTGGCTTTCGACTGATGTGTCGGATAGAGTTTCATCTTCTGAGGAACTTTCAACTCCTAGGTCTTCCATTTCTTCTACAATCAATGTTTGTGGGACCCTCTTGTATACTTGTTCTAATGCAGTCTGGCACAAAGCACAGGATAGTTCTGAATGGACGGCATTATGTATCCTGCACCAATTGGGGAGGAATAGATCTCGGATGGACGCCATATTGCCAAGTTGGACACTTTGTCGAACGTTCCTGTGGACAAATTTTCTAAAATTTTCAAACATTCCATCATCCTCTTGGTCGGATCCTTGGTCACTTTCCACGACAATTTCTGTAGATTCCATCACTTCTTGTTGACCATCTTTGTTCTGCAGGTTTTGTATCATTAAGACCTCTTCCACTTTAGGTTTGTATGTCCCTAAATCCGATTCTAAGAATAGGACCTCATTATCTTCCCCATACTCAGTTATCATAAGTCTCAATCTTGGAGTACTGTCGATTTTGATTTGGTTCGGGACTCCTCTCCAGGGTAGCCACATATGTGCAAAGTCCGTTGACACGTACGCATTCAATTTTCGTGACCAATCTCTACTTAGAAGCATCCCATATGAGTCAGGGATATCTACGATTGATATGTCTATGAAATTTTGAACCCTTGGGTCTGCAGCCAATTGCATGTGGATATTGTTCAATTCTCCCATGACTGGAACTTCTGTCTTGTCTAACTGCGTGACTTTTCTTCTGGTAGGAGCAGGAGTTATACCAAGTCTTTGACAGACGGCCAGGGGCATCACATTACTAGAGGCTCCTGAATCATAGAGGCAGTTATGCAATAATTTCCCAAAAATTCTGACTGACAGCAATAACGGGGCCGGCTCATCTTTGCCTTGGGAAAGGATCGAGGAATCCCCATTATGTTCTTGATTCTTCACTTCGTTGACCTTCAGATTGTTATTCTGTTATGATATTTCCTCTTTTGAATCGTCCATCTTCTTTAGAGGCTTTCCCTTCTTGATCACATCCTTCTTAACGGCGATTCCCTTTTCTGGAAGAATCTGACTGGTGGTGAGGCTCTCTTTGACGGTGGGTTGAGTTTTCTTAGCCTCACCTCTTTTGAGTAATACTTTGCCTTCTAACATATCTTCCTTTTTGGCTGGGAAGGCCATGGTCTGGACCATACATTCGTCTTGTTCAAATTGTTCTTTGTTATCAGCTTCCTCTTGAATTACATTGATGGTGGCTTGAACATTGTTGGCCGCTTCTTTGGACGCATGCTGTACATTTGGCCTCACTGTGTTTGAATCATTCAGACTATTAATCACAGCATCCTTAATCTCTGAGGCCTTCAGTAGCTCATAAAGTGGCAAGGTTATCTTAACCCTTTTGAGTTCTTCCAATACCAACATAGCCAGCCTTTTCATTTCGTCCCCCACAGGAGGGGAAACATCCTTTTGCCTATATTCCCGCGCGTCTTGTGGATACTCTGGATTATTACTAGCCCGTGGATCTGGAGGAGTAGAGAAATTGTTTGGAGGGATCGATGTTGTCAGAGGTTCTTGATTCCTCTGATTTCTATGATAGACTCTCGGACCCATGCCTTTTGAGGATTGGTGAAATACCTCCTTTATCCCTTCAACTAGGACACTATTATTCAAGGGCAGAAAATAATACTTTGAGTCTTCAACAGGTTCATTTGCTGATGCAGGTGGAAACCAACAAACTTGATCGGTTTCTCCATCATTACCGCTCATCAGACAATAAACCGACAAACTTGATCGGTTAGGGTTTAACAACTGATAGGGTTTACCGGTTACATTGCATAGAAAGGTTTAACCCTTTACACTGGTTTACCGGCTCAACTCACAAACTTAACATACCGGTTTACAACATCTTTCACAAAGCTCTTCCTACCGGTTACTAGCCAATATCAAAAACAACAATATTGGCAATAACATGAATACCATTACCGATTCAATTGACATCAATGACAACATATCATTAATGCAATCTATATGTAAAATGCCAACAAACTAAAAATGCCAACAGCCTATTCTTCAATTTGTAGAGTGCCTTTTTGTAATGTCCCCTTTTGGGATATACCTGATTTTGTCCAAAAAAAAAACATTTTCAACAAATGCAATTCATCTACAAATATAATTTCTATTAAAAAATTGCATAATTGTAATGCCAATTTAGAGAAAGTCCTAATTTAGGTCTTATAAACAATATTAACTAACATCAAAGTGTTTAAATCAAGAAACTATGTACAAATAATCTCTATTAAAATCAGGTATCCTAAAATCATTCATATTTGTTTCATATCTTATTTCCCATAGTCAACCATATTAGGAATCCGATGAAAAAGCTTGATGGGACACTGGGAGACTGTCTTCATCAATGAAGCCCAAGGGCATGAAAGCCTCCAAGTCATTCGGCCCCTTGGTCCACATGTATGGCAGTACCTTCAGTCCATCCATCTCAGGATGGCATGCTTGATGAGGGAAGACCGGTACTGCTGCATCTTCTAATAAAACATTTCACATTGATTCCAAACATGGTTGCTGAGGGAAATTAGGTAAATAATTACACAAAATTAGCAACCATTTAATTTCTGCAAGGTATATCTATGCATCCATTTATTCATAATCTAATAATATACTTAAACTTATCTCAAATTGGTATTATAGCTGAAGATAATATTTATTGCTGCTTCTATTTCAATTTTCTTTTTTTTTTTTCCTATTCTTCCCTCTGCCCCATTCCAAATAAAATGTCTTTCCTTTTATACCTCTATATCCAAGTGAAGAGATGCACCCCTTTGAATGGAGATCTCTTTTCTAAGAGACATGGCTTTATATCCAATTTTAAGTACTGCTTTATACTGTCTATTAATAAAGGTAATGATAATTAATTATGTTGTTATGCCTGCCTTTACTAATTGTGCCATTCCAAGAATCACCACTCATGACTTGGTTAAGATAATAAATATTAATGTTGCTGCTGCCTTTATCATCCAAGGAATTACCGCCCAGCATTAATGAATATTAATTATTATTGTTTCCTAAAAGTAATCACTGTTCTTGCTTGCTGATCGCCCAAATCTTTTGGCTGTGATTTGCATGCTGTGAGGTTTGTCAGTGGCTGGGGTATGACTGTCCGCCCTTCCCAAGATTGCTTGTCCTCAAGCAATGGTGGTTTCAATCTTGTCCGCTAAATCTTTTGTCAATATGAGGATCTCAAACCAACCTTAGTTGATTTGTAATCCTCCTTGTGATGTAATTAGCTTCTGCTGCACAACTCTGATATAATTTCAAGTTGCAAATGTGAAATAGGGTTGCCTAATAATTAATTCAAGATAAGTTCTCTTTCATCCACTGAGAGGAAGAACATAGGTCATCTTGCAATAGGTCATCGTTGTTCATTCTTGACCTTAACCTTTTGAAGGCAACTTTGACCATATTGCCATGAGAGTTTCTAATTATACAACCTACACCTTTAGGGCTTGGGTTGCCTCTTGAAATAAAAGTTTAGTTTCCACATGCCCTCAAGGGGCAAGTTTATTAATCCCGAGCGTGATTAGCTGATTGGTAATTGAACCCAAAGTTCCTATCAATAGGAGGGAGAGCAAGACTACCCCATATTTTCAACATAGCTCTATCCCATGTAGTGAGCAAGCTTTTCTTGTGTGACTTGGTAGTGGCTTGACACATGACAATTTCTGTTATAGTGGCTTCCAATTTTGATAAGAATGTGCTCCAGCTGAGTGCTTTATCTTGGAAATTTCTGCAAATTCTTTTTTTCATATGTGTCAAATTAAGATTGAGGGACTAGTCATCCATAGGCTGGAGAAGATAGCCTTAGATTTAGTGATTAACCAATCTTTGAAGAGCTATACCAAAGTTTTAGGGGGATTGAAAGTTCACTTTAGGCACTCAGCCAATTCTAGCATTTGTGGGAGAAAGGACAATTGATAAATAAGTGCTCATTTGTTTCCTCAGCCTGCTTATAGAGAATGTATCAATGGGCCTTGGAATTCCATTTTATGAAGTTTGTTCTCTATATTGCTGCCCGTGCAAAGGCACCGACTTTCGGAAGGTGATCGTTATGGCCGCACTTGATTGTTCGCCATTCTTGAACTTTGAGTGGCTCCATAATGGAAATGTAGCCTAATCTGATGGAATAAGCCCCATTGTTTGAGCAAGTCTATCTTAACTCATCCTCTTTGTCACTGATATCGACCTTTCTAGTCAAGGCTATTGATGTTAGATTAGTGATCTGTTCTTTTGTCATTAATGTTGTGAAGATGTCTCTCCACTTGTGCTGTTTAACTCTTTCAATGAAATGTTCTTCACTATAGCCTACGATCTTTGTACCCCATTTGTTACTTAGTTCTGTGTGACCATAAATTTTTTCTTTAATCGCATCTTTGACCTCTTATGTCACATGGTCTAATTTTGTATGTTTGCATTTGATTATGAAGTTCCATATGTGTGATCCAAAAGACAGGTTTAGGGTGGAGAAGATTCTAGACTCATCTATGGATCCAAATATTTTTCCTCATGAAGCTGCTCCATATCGAGTCACTATTAGCAAAAATGTTCCATGCAAGTTTGCCTCCTAATGCAATGAATGGCTAGCACTCTAATTTTAGCCTCTCTTACCGCTTGGGGGAGACAAATCTTGCCCCAAGCTATTAGGGGGTAATTCTTCTTGTCCTCTGAGCTGTGCCATATCAAATATTTCATGATTTTGTTTTCAACTTATATTATACTACTTGCCACTCTCAAGACTGAAAGGAGGTATATGCGGAGTGCAAACAAAAGATATTTGATCATTGCGATTCTAACAGAAAAGCTTAACCACTTCCCTCTCCAAGTGGCTAACCTGGCTTTGAATGCCTCAAGGAGGGAGTTCCATAATGAAGCTTTGCATGCTCCAACTAATAGAGGAACCCCAAGGTATTTGCTAGGAAGCTTCCCATTTTGGAAACCAAGGATCCTAGCAAGTCAATGCTGAAGTCTTGGAGAAGAAATGAAGAAAGAAGTCTCTGATTTTCATTTATTCATTGATTTGTTGTCTTGAGGCAGCAAGGTAGGCATCAAAAATGTTTTATAGTGTTGACCTCATGTATATTGGATTCCCCAAATAAAATGGTATCATTTTCGAATTGTAGGTTAGTGAAAGCATCAAAATCTTCTGTTGCCTCTATCCCTTTCCACTGCCCTTCTATATTACTTCCTATTATTCAATCACATTAGGGTTTGGAGGACGAAGCATGATAGGTCTGCCCGAAGCTATCCCTGCACTAAGCCCGAGAGTGGACACTCACACTCTTGGCCCCAGTGGCAGGCACATTGGACATCCACTCTATAAAATCCTCAATACTTATAACAAGAAAAACATAACTATTATAACATTTAATAAAAAGAATTTACAACTAACATTCAATTTCAGCTGAAATGAAATAGTTAATTAATTAACTAATTTTCATTAGAAAAAGAATACTAACTAATCAACTAAAAACTAGTAAATCAAATCAACTAAAAGAGGGAAGAGTTAAGAGATTACAACTCTACAAGCTTCCTACTGAATAACTAGTACACACATCGGCATAGTCTAGGAGAGGGAGAGCAGCATCAAGGGCTTCTCCGCCCAACCATAGACTAATTAGTCTCTTGTGCCTCTTCCATTTGGAAGGGCTTGATCCTACACGAGGGTGGCAGACTAAGGATAAACCAATGTGCCATTTGCCATATGAGCCTAGTGTTTAGAACCTACATGTACTAGCTAGTCACACACTATAGGTGCCTTCTAACTAGTATGACCATCTGACTAAAGGTGTATCTGGTGCAAGTGAACTAATGGTTACATGCTAGCTGCAATGCCACCTTGGCTAAGGTTTCATTAAAGAAGCATTCACAAGCTGTTAATCTTGAGTACAACTGACTCACATAACATAAGGAATCATCTATCCCACTGAATTTAATAGTAGGTATGGGTTACTGACAATAGAGATTGCACAAAGAGTAACATAATTTTAACCCTCATTCCTTAGCTGGAACATAAATTGACCCATGAAGGTTCTTGTATTCTGTTATTTAACTTCGATTAATCTGATCAAGATACTAGACTTAGGTAACAACCATTTGGATTAAACTATCCATGTTAGAATTATTTTACTTTGCTGATTTATTGTTCAGTTTGTTGCTTCAGAATTTAAGCTTCGTTATAAGAGTAATTATGCTTGATGCTATACATTCTCATGGCTTAGATGCCCATGCTAATGAGATTACAGAATGCTGCTCGTCATCCCTTGATACAGGCATGCGCCCAATCTTACTTCTTAGTCTCTTGGCATCTATTAAGCATCAGTATATAGAACAGTTATATACAGCCACACAAACAGTGCAATCCCAGATAAGCATTTAGTTTGCATTAGCTACACAGTCATTCCTTTGATTTCTGCTTATGTTTTTAAAATATTATTCCCAACCGATTAGTCCATGCATGAAAGAACTCTGTATCACAATTGGATATGATCTGACTGTCTTCATGATTTGCAAGCATAATATAAGAAGTTATGCTGTTGGGATACTGCTCTGTCATGTCATTACTTGGCACATAGGCAATATCCCAATAGTATAGCTTCTGGAGGGAACAGCAACATAAATGCATCAAAAAGGCATTCGATTTACATCATTTCATAATACTATGCAAAACAAGTCATCTACATCTGATATGATGCATCTATAAGATGAGAATAATAAACATGCCTGGAATAATATGGTAGAATGAATTCAAGCTTGTGATGGCGCCACACAAAATTATTCTATTCGCACTCCCTCTAATGCAGAGAAGGAACTTCCAGAAGAAAAGCAGCAGCTACGTGGTTACAAGGATTGCAACAAAAGACTAACAAAGAGCTTCACTCACTTTGCAAGAAATACTGCCCCCTCTGCATTACTTTCTTCTTGTAATGTCCCCTACTAGGGTTTGGTCAATTTTAACCATAATTAATCTATTTTCAAAGTACTTATGACTTGAACTAACTTGATTAAGAGTCAAGACTATCTTAACATGAATCAAATCTGGGATGTTCTATCCTTCTTTAGTCTATGAAGTACTTGTTGTCTTACCATACTAAATAATTAATCTTATTCTGATCCATTATAAATCCTTTACTTATTTATTAATTACTAATTATATGAATTATTACTAATTTCTAAAGGTATTATATTAATTATAATTATTATATTTTATCAGTATCTATATTTACAATCCTTATATCATTCCTTACTCTGATTTGGATATATATATATATATATATAAAGTAATACCAATTATTTATGTATTAGCTGATATCCTTCTATATAATTTATATAATACTACTACCAACTTAAAACAATCCTAGTTAGTAATATGTTTACTAGCTGGTAATGGCAGACAAATCTGATGCATGTCAGATTTGGTCTGCCACTGTCATGATACTTGGTATCCTTATTAAATACATATTGCACTCTATGTTAATATTCCTATTAATATTAAATTCTGCATAGAAACATTATCTTACTTCATATAGTAAAATACATTCCCATGCATACCATCAAGGTCAAGGATGTTACTGTATGTTAATGCCTATAACTTAATAGTTCTGATCTAACCTTTATTCTTAATTAGAATGCAGACATAACTTAATATTCAACAGTTATTAGTTAATGAGTAGTTGCAGCATATTGCCCGTGATGTAATAATCTACTAGTAACTTAATGTTCTATTCCTTCCCTAATACGGTCTGTAGTCACAACAATAACCTGTAAGTACAATTCAAACTGTTGTATATTTCTTTGCAATCGTTTGGTGTGCCAAAGGCAATTGCTCTTAGAAGAGCGATCCAACTGGAATAAATATATATATATATATATATATATATAGCCCAGCATTTATCAGTATATCCAATATCCTTTTCCACTCTTATGAGCAAGCCCATACTGGACAATGAAACACCAACATATAAAAATTCCCCCCACATTCGATGGTTGAATTGCCTTTTTTATATCTTGATTGTGAATATGACAGGTGGTGTTGCCAAAAGATACAACTATTCATTAATTCTTCTTCTCATATGCTAATCGCACCTTTCCAAAATGATCGCTGTTTACTTATCATGCTTCTTTAATTTAATCGCACTGTTCTCTAATTAGTGTTTGCTTATGACTAATTAATCTTCTTTATTAATTGGATACTCCATTCGGTGCCACTGAGTTACGATAGTCTTTATTGTGTAATGTCCATTCAGATTCGTCATTCTTCATAACAACTTATTAATCATTCACTTCATCAATACAAATCGCAGGCATTATTATTATGGGTAATGGCAAGATGCTATCTTTAAATTGTAACTCCTTATATTAATCACTGCATTATTAGACTTATCACTGTCCATTGTTGAGGGGACAATCTCTGACACCAGCAGTCTACTTAGCATATGATTTAATAATTAATCCTATTTATTGATCAGGATTCATCTATTATTATATATTGTTTTTATTTGTTCTCTGAATTTATTTATTATTATATTTGTTAGAAATGATAATGAATGTTTACTTAATAATTCATTATCGATCAATTACAGTTACAGACTGTTATTTATTAATAATAATTTTCAAATATAATATTAATTCGTTTTAATTAAATATTTCAAGAATATTAATTAATAAATATTAATTAAATAATAATATTCAATAAATAAATATTTAATTATTCCAAGTAATCATTTGTTGATAATTATTATATTAATTAATAATAATTACTTCATTTAGGTTATATATAATGATCAAGGAGGGGACATGACACTTCTTCCTAAAATCAGAATGCTTTTACCTATGCAAGGACCAAGATGCATGAATGAATAATCAATCCCCACAACAAGCAAAGCCTTCCATTAAATGATTGTATGACTAAAGAAAACTGCCACAAGAACATGACTCTTCAACACCAAGTAAGAGATGGTCGATGGTGGCATACTCCCATCGACCCTTACAAATATAAAGCAAGGCTTACAGCTTCAAGCCATTTCAAACAACTTACCTTTATAAAGAGTTAAGCTCAAATAAAAACACTTATATGCATTATTCATTATATATATTTGTATGTACATATGTATACTTTCCCATCGAGAGGTATGCGTGTGTCTATATGCATATATGTACAAATACAATTGAATGTGTTATATTCATAACTAGAAACATATATATATATATAATGAGATAATCCTTATAAAATAAATTATGGTTCAATTATTAATATCGACTAATAATAACCATAGGAGTCAACACACAATTCACGACCCAAAGATAATAGAGGAAAAGTTCGACAATCCACCGACTGACAAGATGGAAAGACCAACAACCCTAAGGCCAAGGTGAGATCTAATCATGAGAACAACTTATCTCTAGGCTCAAGGGTTGATGGCATTTGATCTTTTTCCATGGTTTACAATCTGCTCCTTGATGCTACTCTCCCTCCATCCTGAAGGCGTTGCACATCCTGCATCCATTTGGTTACATAAAAAGTAGTTAGTCTAATCTTAACTTAATATCCAAACACTTAATCAAACAATCAATGTCAAAATAACTTACATATTCAATTTCTAATTATTAAGATATCTCAACCACATGTGAAAGCAAATATAATGTAATTGATTAACCAATCCCAAAAGCATAAATAAGTATAATTCCAAAGTTGGAAAAGAAGGATATAACACACTCAAGGTGGTCTACCTAGTGGGGTGCTTGTATCTTCTTTCCCTATCCATGCCTCATCCCTTTAGGTCAATAATCTGTAACGCTCCCACTATGAGGCCCAAAGGACAAAAACAAAAGAAACAACAAAAAAATGCGAATAATTTTTTTTTTATAAAAGATTTAAACCAAGCTTGAAAAACTTGGATTTTGCAATAACTCGGCAAGGCCAAAAAATTTTAAAAACTCGGGACTCGCCAAAACTCGAACATATGAAAATACATTTTTTTTATATATAATTCAAAAACACACATTTACACCAAATTTGTATAACATATATGATTTCCATGAAATATAAATCAATTTTTTTTGGTAATACATAGCAACAAATGCAAGTATCATAGCATAAACCAAAAACCAAGTGCAACATATGAATAAGAGTTCAATACATATCAACGTATCATAGTGACATAGACTCCTAGAGTCATAGACCACAAAACAAGAACCTCTGAAATTCTGATTACATATCAAGTTCAAAGTTTGGTATCAATGAAAATAAGAAATCATAAATTGCGTCTATGACTAAAGCTCAAAACAGATTGTGGCCGCTGGGTGGGTGGTGCTGAAGTAGTGGCAACATCCTCAACACTAACAGGTGCCTCTGCTGCATGATCAACCTCTTGCTCCTCCTCCTTACGTGCTACCACTTCCGCATCCCATTCCTCTCCTGCCATCTCCAACTCACTCAGCTGCTCATTAGTAAGGAATGGATACAAATCATTATCAACATCATCAGGAGAAGCAACCCATTCTGCTACATATGGATCAATGTCATCCAAGTCAAATGCTTCATGTGAATCTTGCCCTAGCACCTTCTTCTCATGTAATCGAATGTTGTACCGCACATAGCCAAAATCATTCAAGCGTTGTTGAGTCAACCTATTGCGCTTTTTTGTGTGGATGTTCTCAAAAACACTCCAGTTGCGCTCACAACCAGAAGCACTACAAGGCTGTGATAATATGCGGATGGCAAGCTTTTGAAGATTAGGCGTTGTGGCACCATAATCTTCCCACCACAAATCTGCAAGGATACAAAATGTCATTTATAACTTGTAAATATTTCAATAATCTTAAAGAGAGAAATAAATGGTAAAAATTAAACATATGTTTTTTTTTACCTGGTCGTAAGGTGGCTCTCCTACGTTTGCAATCAGGTGAAGAAAACAATTCCCCTAAGGCCTTCTTATAGCTCTGCAACTCATCAAGTATCAGGTCTCGAAGGATCTCATCATCAACTAATCTCCGAATGCATGTGTCAAGGCCAATTCTAACCTCTGCATCTGCTCTGAAACTCAGAGAGTAAAAAAACTTGGGATTCAAGAAGTAGTCAGCAGCATGAATATGTTGGTGGAGTTGATGGTTCCACCTCCGATCAATTATGCGCCACATGGGTTCATACTTGGTCTTGTTTGACCCATACAAGTGTTGAATCGCCTCTTTGGCCTTATCCATGGCCTCGTATAGATACCCCATGGAGTTATGATCCCCATCCACCATTCGTAGCACCCTCACCAACGGTTCCGACACCTCGATATAAAAAATCTAACAAAATCAGCAGATTGAAATATTAGAAAATTAAATAATAAATCATCAATTAAAGTTTCAAAACTTACATTGATGATCTCCTCCACTATCTTGGCAAAATTAGTATCAAAAATGGCAATCACAACCTTCTCTGCTTCAGGCTTTGTAGCATAAGGACTCCCCAACCATCTTTCACTCACGAACATCCGCTTCAGGTTGGGCAATGTAGCAAGTATGCTCTGCAAGGTGAGGAAATTGGTAGCAAAGCGTGTGACCCCCGATCACACAAGATCCTTACCTTCAGTGTGCTCTCTCATAAGATTCAGGACCCATGTGTGATTGTAGATGTATTTGGTGATATTCCTTCCATCTTCAACCACTTTCTTTACCCAACTTAGTTTCCCTATGTCCTCAAGGAGCAAGTCAAGACAATGGGCAGCACAAGGGCTCCAAAATAATGTCGGATGTCTAGCCATTCGAAGTCTGCCGACTGCCACATGTGCAGCTGCATTATCAATCACAACCTGGATGACATTCTGCACTCCCACATCCATCACCACCTCATCCAACATGTTGCACAAGGTCTCTGCATTCTTCACTTTATTGGAAGCATCAATTGATTTTAAAAATACTAACTGTCCCCCTGAAGCAACTAGAAAGTTGATGAGTGTCCTATTCCTACCATCTGTCCATCCATCAGAAAGAATGGTGCAGCCATTCTTTTCCCAAATAGTCCTTTGCTCTTCCACTAATGCATGAGTGTTTTGGACCTCATCCTGCAATAACGGTCCACTTACCTTGTAACGGCTTGGGGACTTGAACTCCTTACCTGCCATAGTCAACGCGGTGACCAATTGGTCCCAAGATGGACTAGAAATAGCATTGAACGGAATATCGTTGTAGATAAAAAATCTAGCACATGCCACCTTGGCTTGTTGGTGAGCCTGGTGAGCCTCTTTATTCCATGCAGTGCCGAGCAATCTAGGTTGTGCACCAGGAGTGTTACGTGGAATAAAGAAGTTTTCCATGTTGCTGTCCAAAGTTCCCTTTGCTCGTATCCGTGGCCCAAGGGAAGAACTAGATGTCCCCACATCTGTATGTGACCCTATGGAACTCGAATCTACTCTTGGGGCTGCCATTGCCTCTGTTGTTCTCTTTTTTGTTGCCTTCCTTTGATCATATACTTCAAGCGTTGCTATTGCATCTCTCATAGCCTCTTTAGTACATTCCGTATAACTTGTGGTATCTCGGCATTGAATTTTTGCAAGGTGATATTTGAACCTATTAATGCCACCTTTTACAATTTTTTTGCAATGGTTGCAAAAAACATCTCCTCGTTTTGGACCTGGTCTCCCATGTTTCCAACAAGGGTCTCTCTTTTTGCCACCAACTTTAACTGTAGAAGCTGAATCCATTTTCTTTCAAAAAGATGTGGAAAAGAACCTAGCAAAAGAGAGACAACATTTAGAGATCAATAACATTGTTAACAAAAAAAATCACGAACATCCAAAAATTACAATGACTGTATAACTGTATTTTATTTACAGTCATCTACTAATAGATGACTATCTAAAATTAAAAATTTTAATTGGTTGTGTATTTTTTTAAGTTTTTAACTTCAAATTTAAATTTAAATGAAATACTTTAATACACATTGACATTACACAGTTGACAGTCATTTCAAATGACTATGTATTACACAGTCATTTCACAATTGACTGTGTAATACACAGTCATTAATTACAATGTACATTAATACGCAGTCATTTCAAATGGCTGTGTATTCTGTGTAATACATACACAGTCATCAGTCATTGTAATACACAGTCATTTGAAATGACTGTTTAATACATACACAGTCATTAGTCATTTGAAATGACTGTGTTTCATTTGAAATGACCGTTTAATACATACATAGTCATTAGTCATTTGAAATGATTGTGTATTACACAGTCATTTTAATTGACTGTGTATTACACAGTCATTTTAATTGACTATGTATTCACAGTCATTTAAAATTTTAAAACATAGTCATTTTAATTGACTGTGAATACATAGTCGATTAAAATTTAAAATGACTGTGAATTCAAAATAAAACAATACAATCAATTAAATTTAATAGTATACTAAGTGTAATACTGTAATACAAAAATGGAAAGACATATGCAAAATCACAATAGTTTTTTACAAAATACAAATCATACAAAAATTAAAAACAAATACAACTTCGAATCTTGCTGCAAATGCAAAAAGATCTAAGAAAAATCACGAATAAAAACCTGGTCGCGCATGCAAATGCAAACCCTACTGGAAATTGCGTGCCGTTTTTTGCCTTCTAGAGTCACGCGTGCAAATGCAAACCCTACTGGAAATCGCGTGGTGTTTTTTGCCTTTTGGAGTCGCGCGAAATGGAATAAAGGCTTAGGTTTTTTTTTGCCTGTGACTTAAGTCGCATTTTTCTCGCTTTTTGTGTCGCGTTTTCGGGCGGGTTTTGGTGATTAACGGCGAGTATTTGCCAATAAAATCGCGGCGATTATATGAAAAAATCGTGCCGAGTTTTTCCATGAGTAACTCGCGCGCCATTAGGGCTCGCGATTACTCGCGAGTTTTCTAATGGCTCGTCGAGTTTTGCATCTCTGATTTAACCATACATATGCAAGAGTAACATGATAATAAAAGATAAAGCAAACATATAAAATCTAACAAGAGTCCCCCAAGCCCCACAACGATGTTACTCAAAATAACATATCCATACATACAAGAACAATGAAACTTTTACAAATATGATAACATTGTCCTTTACAAGGTACATGTTTCATAATACATTGCCATGTGAATAAACATATGATCATTGTTACATTACAAGGTATCCATAAGGATATAATCTCCATGAGTGCAATAATGAAGTGAGTATGAAATCTGGATCACAATGCAGGTCTTCAATCTCCTCACGAGCTATCATGATTAGGATGCGAGTTGAACCAAAACCTAATGGGTGCGAATAGCACTCCACCCAACCATGTGGTACCATTAGGTCAACCCCTTGTGCTAGGAGGTATCAGCTAGACCCAAGAGACAAAAGGAAGAAAAAGAAGATATGAGGACTCACACGAGGCTCACAAGGCTACAATCACAAGAGACCCACAAGACAAGATCATAGGAACTCACAAGTACAACAACCAACTTCTAGAGGCCCAAGCAATCCAAAGCCATAACAAAAATCAAGAGAGACCACTAGGTATGCAATAGGGAAGAGTGTCATCACTAGGTTGTCATGAGTTACCTTGGTAGGTCTTCACTAGGTCCCAACGTCCTTTCTTGGATACCCTGGTGACCTCTCTCGACCCTCGGCCCCCGTACAAACTCTAGTGGACCACACCAACCTTTCATAGGGACAAGATTGGTGGACGATATTCCAGGCCTTCTCAACTTACCCCAAACCTATACAAGTGTTCGGAAGTAAAAGAGGCAACAAAATTAATCTTATTTAATGTGAGCTAGCTACCCACCCCAATTCATTATTTTATGTTTTCACTTGATTACAAACTTTCATTGAGTTACGCTGGCAACCACTTTGGGTCCCAACCCCCAATGAAAGCCACTCCCCCATGACTTGCACCTAGGAATCCAAACTTCATCACAAGGTCTGCGACACCCAAAACATCAAGAGTCTAGACCCCTCTACCATAGCAAGGCTGACTGACTTGCTAGAATAGAATTACAAGCAAGGAGATTCAAAAATACAAGGAAGGAGAAATAAGTATAGAGGATACAGGACACCACTCACATTGCATTAAAGATGAAGAGCAACCAAATACAAAAAGGATTTCTAACATTGTCCTAGCCTCGTAAAACCAACACATCTGAGTTTTCAACTATGGCAGACAAGAACCAAATGCAAATACCAGTCCTCATAATACCAACCAAAAGAGAATCCAATAAAATAAATACAAGGAGACCATAATAACTTCTATACAACAATTAATTCAAATATACAATAATTTCGATAATCCATAACTTAGACCATAATAACTCATTTAATTCCTAATTATTTATTCAATAAACTGACATTTAATTATTGTTCCAAAACATTTAAGAATTCGAAATTCATTCTCACAATCTTACTTTCATTATATTGATCAATAGCAATTAACTGAAAGAACCCATAGCATCCTCTATTTTTGCCTCATATTTCATTTCCTTTCTGCATTATTGACTATTGGACTCATAATGACCTCCTTTGCATCCCCTCAATTGTTTTTTTTGCCCTTTGTCTCTAGGAAGGGGTTCTCTAGATTCACATTGTTGATGTTTTTGTCCCTTCTACCATTGTTGACACTTCAGCGAATAGATCTTTCGTTGATTTGTTAGTTTTTTAAGATTTGCAATTTGCAGAGTA
This sequence comes from Cryptomeria japonica, assembly GCF_030272615.1. Classification (NCBI taxonomy): domain Eukaryota; kingdom Viridiplantae; phylum Streptophyta; class Pinopsida; order Cupressales; family Cupressaceae; genus Cryptomeria; species Cryptomeria japonica. The sequence goes on along the minus strand of NC_081414.1, from coordinate 212,262,741 downwards.
ATTCTTTTCCATGTATAGCAAACTTTACAATAAATTGTGTTTTTCCCAACTAAATTGTTTGTTTCTAGATTCCAGACTTCAATTCAAGGGAGATAAAGTTTGGCAGGGACTTGAAATAATCTTTTGTAATGCATATTATTGCATATATTCTTGATTCTCCTTACATGATTATCTCATCACAACATTGGTATTTTCCTAGAGAGTTCCCTTTTCGTTTCATTATGGATCCCAATATTGTTTAGGAAGGTTGTAAAGCCTGATCCATGTTGAAGATTCATGGATTTGCAATTTGATTGGATCGAAATTTGGTGTCCTCAATCTCATTAGATGTGAGTAAGATACTGTTCTACTGAAATCTTTGTTCTTATATGAATATGAATTCTCACTAGTTCACAATCTTGCATCCTGAATCTTTGCAAAACAGAGTCAACCCTTTCCTTTGAATTAAATAAAGTTTTCCATTAGTTGTATCCTTTCTGATCTATCCCTAAGATAAAAACTAGTGACCCTAAATCTTTTATAACAAATTTTAATAAAAGTTGTGATTTGATAGCCCTGTCGTGTCCTTACTAATACTTATTAACATGTCAAGATATAAAATGATAACAATAAAGTTATAATCTGTTTACCTATCTGCTGATGATAAACATGATGATCAAATCTGTCTCTCACAAATCCCAAGTTTAAAACATACGAATCAAATTTTTGATACCATGTCTTAGAACACTGTTGTAGACCATTAAGTGATTTCTTGAACTTGCAAACCAGGTCCTCCTTACCCTTTATCATTGAGTGTTTTTGCTGTCATGTAGATTTCCTCCAAATCCCCATGCAAGAAAGTTGACTTAACATCGACTTGGTCAGCTTCAAGGTCAAATACAAGAAGTATAGATAACAAAAATCTAATTGATGTAAGTTATACAATAGAAGGGAAAATCTTATTGAAATCAATTCCTCAACTTGGAATAACTCTTAGCCACCAACCTTGCCTTCTACCTCTTAGTCTTGCTCTTAAATCTAAATAGTTTAACTAATTGATGTAAGTTATGCAATAGGAGGTGTGCATTGTTTAACTACTTAGCGAGTCACTAAGCAGTTGCCATTTTTATTATTGTGTTGAGTTTATTTGGGTTTTACTTTCAATGGTTTGCAAATGTGTTGGTGGCAAGTATTTGTGAGCTTAGGTCTGAGTACGTAGTGATTTTGTATGGAAAACTTGTGACATGTAGAAAAGATGCTTGAAACACATTGAAAAATGCGGTTTTCACACTCGAAAATCACGATTTTTGGCCTTCTTAAAAGTTATGAAAATGGCATGTGCCATGAATGTCTATTTGGTCTCAAAGGTCTTCAATGGGTCTTGGTGGCCGGGGCTTCAATCTACAAGGCGCGTTGCCCTTAGAGCCCCCATAATGGCTTTTACCCCTTGACCCCACTTGGAATGTTGCCCATAGGCCCTCATGAGGGGGCACTGCCTCTTGACTTTGCTAGGGGTGCTACCACTAGAGCCCAATCAAACTCACTTAATACATTTTCTAATTGTATATTGCATAAAGTTTATATTTTATAAATAAAATTAATTATTCTTTTTTTTAAAAGTATTTTTTAAGTTGTAAAGTTTTGTTGAGTGGAAGCATTTTTGGTTTGTTGAGTCCAAGTGGATTTTGAGTATGTGAATTAGCTATGCTTCCCCAAGTTTTAGAGACAAGAACGGCAAGGGATGGCAAGACATGTTTCCAATACAAGGCTACTTTTGGGCCATTTTTTAGGGGAAGACTATTAAAAAATAGGGAAACTTTTAAAAATATAGAGAAATTTCAAATATTTATATTAAGCCATTGATAAAGCATTCATCATAGACATTATAGAAGCTTAACACATAACATCTATTAACCCGGGGACGCGTCATCGGCCTGAAAACCCCCGTCCCAGTCCCGAGGATGTTTCGGGGACTTGGGGACAGCCAGGGGACGTTTCCTCCGTCCCCAAATTGCCAAGAATTTAGAGGGGACGTCCCCGAAACGGGGGGACATCTGCCCTAGCTGTGGGGGACATCCATATGTCCCGAGGACGACTGGGACGTCCCCAATCCGTCCCGAGGATGGCAAGACGCCCCTCACATCTAAGACTATTAAAAAATATTTAAAAAATAAAAAATGTCGTATTTTTAATTTTTTAAATTTTTTTTTAATATGGGCCCCTATTAATTCAAATTGTTATTAAAAAAATTAAAAGGCAACATTAATTAAATTTTAAATTTACTAAATTTTAATTCATATCAAACGTTTAAAATTTATTCATTATTATAAATAGAAAATATTAAATTGTTAAACATTTAAAAATTTAAAATTAATAAATAATAAATTATAAATAGGAAATCAAAATAATAAAATATTAATTCATTAGTACTATTTTGATTTTCATATCGTAATTGACAATGAAACTATATGGCAGTACAGCCTTTGGGCATTTTGACATTTTGTATGTTATTTCTTTAATATCTATTATGATATGCATATTGACAATGTGAATGAATTGAAATTCTGAATTATGAATGCATAATTGCATATCGAGTATTGACAATGTTGTAAGTTCAGAATTTAAATTCTAAAATGTTTTCATAGTATCATACACATGCTATATCCATGTTTTCATATGAATATAATGTATATATGTATGCTTTATCCATGTTTTCATATGAACATTTAGAATTTTCCTATATATTTTAAATTTTCCCTATATTTTATATAGCCGTCCCCTTTGCCGTGCCCCTGCCGTCCCCAAATTTGACAAAAAATTTTGCTGTCCCGGAAATGCATCCCGTCGTCCCTTGCCGTCCCCGTCCCAGAAACTCGGGGTAACATAGCAAAACATTAGACTTATATTTCACATGAGAATTGACAAACAAATTAGCAAAATTTAAAAGCTTTCATTGTTAGTGTGCATGCATATTATATAAGAATTATAACAAAATGCCCATAGGCTATTAGTTTCAAATATACACTGACAAAAATGTAGAGAATATATGGCTGTCCCTAATCAGCAGATGCAATAGGTAGATCTGTATTGAAATTGGAGTTGGAGTTTGAGTTACTACCAGCATAAGGCCTCCTCAGGTAATGGAACCCCAACCAATCTTTTTTGTGTCTCCTCATCAATTTGTATAGTGTCTTTGGGATCAACATCCCAGCATAAGGTTGGAGTTTGACGATACTCAAAAGTCTATCAATCTTGTAGCCACAAAGCACTATGTATGACCACCGACTCAATGCTCAAATATGCTCTCTTCATCTATTTTAGTGATGTGTGTTAGCTCTCTTTTATAGAACAAGAAAACTTTAGGTTCTATAATAAAAATTCCCATCTCAATGGAGCACCCAGTCTAAAATAAACTAAAGTAAAAAAGTTCCTTGTAATCAAACAAGAACAACTTCTCATAGAATCAGAATCCAGTCTATATATAAAAAAAAAGTGGTGTCATGATAAAAGATGCAATGTGCCTACCTAAAAGAAAGAAAAACAAAGCAAAAATAATTGATTGTTGTATTGAATTTGGTGAGTGCATCTATTAAAGGAAAATTTCCAAGCAACAAGCACAAAACTAACAAATCCAATTCCTAGTTTTGTGTTGTATCTCACTTTCTAGCCCTTGCTTTTAGCTAAAGAGTGTGAGCATTTGTTAGCCATTATAGGCTGTTTGTTTTCAAGTTTAAAGAGATAAACATCTCTTATATTGCATAAAATGCTAATAGGCCTTGTGCCATTGCTCAAGAACTGAAAAGATAGTCAATTTCTTTAGTTTGTTTGAAACTCGTGCTCAAAAATCACAAATATAACTTGTACATATTGTAGAAAGCTAGAGGTCATTTCCTTAAGTTCTAGGGTTTAGTTTAGTTTTTAGTTACAAGGAAACTTCCCCTTCTAATTTGAAGAGAAGTTTATATTTAGTATTTACACACTTTGTTTTTTTGTTGTCTTTAAAGGGACAATCCAAAATGGTAATGATTTTTGGCACCAATGTCATGAGCTTCCTTGTGAATCGAGAAAAGAATTTTCCAAGTTTGCTGGTGATGGCAGCCTTATGTGCATGAGATGTTGGTGTGGACATAGCATATCACCTAACTAGTTTTATATTAGGTCCTATTCGCATTTACAAAATTAAGCTTACTTAGGTCATTTGCTTTCTGTGTTTCATATCATAGGATTAAAAATTTAAAACACTTGTCATGATCTTAGTATGTTGTAGGTTTTCATCCTTTTTTTTATAACAAAGGTTTCTTCATTGTATATTGTACCAACTTTATTTTTGCATTTAATGAATTCTTTGGTTTCATAGCATTTCCATTGCTTCTCTCTTGTGTGGAAGGTTGTTTTGGTTGTAGGTGAGTCTTGGCTCGTGGGTTTGATCAACAACTCTTACATAGAATTAAAGCTCCAAAGTTGCGAACTTGCATTCCTTTACCTCTTTTTAGAGAGTTTTTGCCAAGTGATCTCATATGGTGCATCTTAGTGTTAGACGAACCTCATGGTTAAGTTTAGAAGACCCAAAAACCTATAAATTTATATAAAGTATGATAGGATTTGGTGCTAGAAAAATTTCAATTTGTTTTTTGGGTTTTGCAACAAAAGCACAATTGGAAGTCTCCGTGTATGAATCCGTACAAATTTGTATGGCCATCCAAACGTTACCTTATGGCCGCTACAATAGTGCTTGCAACTCATTTTTTTAAAGCCTTAAACGAGCAGCTTTTTTTAGGAGACATAACTTGGGCATACAATATCAATATTTTGCAAATAATAGGCATTGGAAAGCTGGTTTCAGGCACTATGCAGCCATTCAACTGTTTTTTTTTAAGATTTCCCTAGGTGCTTGTTATTTTAGTTTGAAGTCAATTTTTCTATTTTGACATGTACTTTGGATATTTTGCAAAATATGAAACCATTTTTTATGTTGCAAGGGTTCCCAATTTGAATGTTTTGATTTCTAATCTGTATATGAAGAGTATATCATTGTTAAATCATGGGCTTTTTAGTTCATCCTTTTACAATCACCTTGAACAAAGGGAACTATGAGTCTTGGCAAGACATCATCTTGAAATATCTTAGGTGGCTTCATTTGTTGCCACATTTGTATAGATTTGTCCTTATACCTAATTGAAAGAATGGAGAAACATGAATCATGTCATTGGATTGATTGGTAGTAGTGTTGATTTTGACACAATGTGTTCTCTCTCACTTATTAAGTGTCCACTCACTCTTTGGACCAGAATTTGGGAGATCTTTGGAGACCCACATCTTTCTCCATTCCCAAATGATCATGTTATGGATAGGCTTCTGCCCCTTGGTGATTGTAATAACATACCATTGATGATGATAAAGAAGTGTAGCTTTCTTATTTGGCAGGGCTTAATATTCGTGATAATGTTGAGGCTTCTCTTGATGTTCCTTGTCCTCTTACAAATATAGCTATTGATTCTTTGGCTTCTATGATTCCTAATCCAGATTTAGAAGCCTCATCTTCATTATCTTCAAGTCAATTTCCTGAGGCTAACGACTCTTGCTTTCTAGCATTGGTAGATTCATCTCTAGGTGGTTATATTCAAACTTCACATGTGGACACATCATCATCTAATGGCTAGTATAGTTGGATGACACTCATTCAGATCACATTACCTCAATCTCTTGTTGCTTTGGCTGATTCTTTGCAACAGGTGCATCATAGTTTTTTAGATTTCATACATTGGGATGAGTACTCGACAAATAATATAGATTTGTTTTGTGAGTCTTGTATTACAGGTTTGACAAATTCAATTGAAAACATCCATCTCCTCTTTGATGAAAGTTCCATCATAGTTGTTGTCACACCATCTTTGTCTTTGGATCTTGTTGTTCATTCATTTGCACATTGTCCTAGCTTGTTGCCTCCTGTAATGTCCCCATTTTGAAATAGGATTCAACTAAGTGTAATGACCCTTGTATTATGCTCATTATTGCTTTAATCATTTCAGTATATTCTTATTATTAAAAAGATTATTATTATTCCCAAAATACTATTAAAGAATTATCCACAATTTACCATTATCTAAATATTACTTACAATTAATGAAATTATCCGTATTTTATTTTTATTTATATCCTTGTTTATTAATATTCATTAGTAATATTCTTGTTAATATTACATATTCGTTAATATTCTTATTAATATTACATATTCATTATTAGTTCATACACCGATCTGAGATTACAAACCTAAAGATGATCGTTAGTATTGACATGATAAGCATCTGATTACCATCTATCATCCCTGTCATCAGAATCACACATATATTAATCAAGGCCATTAAAGAAATGTGTGCCACGATTATTATACAATGAAAAGATGCAGTTGTTAACAAACAGCAAAGGGTGTGATGTGTTATTAATTGCAAGAAGGCGAACTTGAATAAGTTACGATTTGCATTAACTAATGACAAATCAATTAATGAAGAGGCACATCCAAAAGGACAGCCATTATAAGGTATATAAGAGGTCAAACAAATGCATTCAAAGGGGCATGGATCAAGGAAGATAAAAAAGAATAAGAGCATATAGAAAAAGAGGAAATAAGGAATACATCAGCAGTAACATTGACTGGGGAGAAATACTACGGGTAATAATATGAGGCTGGTAATATCATTAATGCAATTTAATATTAGTAATGTAATTTAATATTCTTAATACAAATTAATTAATACAATTTAATATTATTAAATACAATAGGTGGTTATTAATATATTATAATATTGTTAATACAATATGATGCTGATAATGTAATATAATATTGTTAATTCAATACAAGTAATATGACATAAGAAGAGGAATATAAAAGGAAGCCACAGCAGATCAGAAAGGGAAAAAGGAATGATATAATGGTTATAAATATAGATATTGATATAATAATAGATATTAATATAATAATTATAATTATTATAATATCTTTTAGAAACTACTCTGCAGTAATAAATAATAATTTATATAACTAGTAATTAATAAATATGTAAATGATTTATAATGAATCAGAATAAGATTAATTATCTATTGATAGACTAAAGAAAGATAGAATATCACAGATTTGATTCATGTTAAGATAGATTTGTCACTTAATCAAGTTAGTTTAAGTCGTAAGTACATAGAAATAGATTAATTATGGTTAAAGTAGGTGTAAAACCAATAGGGGACATTACACCTCATTGTTTGGGCTTGTGCTTGATTTGATTTGGCATACTTTAATATAGGTATGTTAACACCTAAGAAGAATTCATTGATGACAACAAATCATCATACATCATGATCTTTGTAATGTCCCCTACTGGGTTTAGACCCTATTTAACCATAGTTAATCTATTTTTATATATTTATGACTTAAATTAGGTTGATTAGGGAACAATCCATCTTGACATGACCCAAATAAGGGTCATTCCATAGTTCAATCCGTAAATCGCTCATTCAATTTATTATTTCTATATATATATATATATATATATATTTATACATTTATATATATTATTTATTTTCAGTTATTCTTATAATATATTTTTACTGTAGAACAGTTTCTATAAAGTATTATAATAATTATTATGTTATTATTTATGATTATATTAATATTAAATTCTGCATAAGAACGTTATCATGCTTCATGTAATTAAGCATACATATTAAGAACATCCCATGTATTCCACCGAGAACATAGATATTACTGCTTAACTCCATAACAGTGCTGTTCCAAACTCATCAATGGTCTATTTTTCTAGTCCATCCCCCCATAAGCATACGTGTTCAGCCTCCTTTTATATTCTCAACTCCCAATGGTCATGTCCTTTTGAAGTCCCTTAAGGAGACACGTCTTATATTAATTGCTTAATTGCTCTTCAATGATTAGTTTATTATATAACTTGTATAATCGCTGCCTTAGTTCTCTTTGACCACTTAAAATTAGTTACTCATGTAAGTCAATCCTCCTTATCGTAATCGTATTTCTCCAAGGAAAACACACTTCAATTGTATGCTGATCGCTGTCTATAGGATCGTCTGCTGACATTCATTATTCAATCATAGCCCTTGATTGATCAATATCCATATGCTATCATTCTTCTGTTATCAATTATCATTTGGTGTATTGATAGGATCACATCTTCCCTCTGTTTGATAAAGGTAGTGTGGTATACCATGGCCATCGACTTATGGAATCTGCTCGAACGTAGCTCGATCGTTATCTTCATGCCGTGTCAAAAGTTGACAGTGTGATCGTTTGAGGGAGAATCCAGTAGTTTAAGACAATTTTCTTTGATAAGATCTTTATAACGATCCTAATGCCAATCTTTATTGATGCAAAACTAACTATTTTAACTTCTAGTTGTTGTGTACAATATGTCTATCATAATATTGATTTTTTCTTTATTTGAATAATTTCAGAATATTATCATTAATGAATATTAATTAAATAATAATATTAAATATTAAATAAATAAGTGTTTAATAATTGTAATTAATCTCTCATTAATAAATATTATATTAATTAATAATTATTATTTCATTTAGGTTTTATATATATATATATATATTGATCATGGGAGGGACATGACAATCTTTCTTCCTTCATGGAAAGATATCTTGCATCTCTACTTGATTTCACTTCTTCCCAAGAGGAGGAATTTTTTTGGCATTTTTGCATCTTTATCATCACCCTTTGTCAAGCAATTACCATCACAAAGGAGATTATACATGATGGGGGGCCTACATAATCTATCACTTTCTCTCCTATATGTGAACATCTATGATTCTATCATACATCGTTGATAGAAGTAGTCCTTGTGAGTTCATGTTGATTTCTTCCTTCCATCACTTGCACATGTTTTTTTGCATTTTTTCAGTCTTGGATAGGGGTTCTATTGATGTGTTTTTTATGCACACGCGAACATAGAATAAAATACCCAAAAGTATCTTATCCTCTCTTGAACAAAGTTACTCAAATGTTGAAGATTAGCTTAAGGATCACTTGAGATAACTCCAAGGTTTTGGTATGTTGGGTTACGACATGTGGATAAACTCTGTTGGTTGATGTGATTGCTGGTATCACAAGGGGACTTACGTTGAATTGTCGAATGCTTGAATTGCTGGAACTTGATCATCTGATGTTGCAATCTTGTGATGCTTTTTGTCCTAAACTAGCTTGTTAAAAAAATGGCAAAAGATGAAGGGTTGAGAGTCTATTCTAAGACCTAGAATGTAAGAAGATAGGTGAATGATTGGTTGGAATCCTACTCGGCGAGGTCTCACCATCGAGTTGAACAATTTGACCCAAGCTTAGTGCAATCTTCTAAGGACATTTCAAAGATGTTCAAATCATTACCATCAAACATTGATCACCATTCAAGTTAAGGCATAAACAATGGACGCATAACAATTTGAAGTTAAGCTCATATCTTTCCAGTTGACCACGCAAGGCACACTTACAATCAGCAAGAGGCTAGTGGTATGGACTAAACAGATTCTACACAAATGCATTCAACAAATTCTTCCATTCAATCTTATCAACATGAAAGCAAATGAGAAGTAGAAACCATGAGACTTGTTGAAATAATACATTTCATCATAACTTCAATGAAAAGAGTATCTCATTTACAAGTCTTTAACAACAATTTCTTCTCCTCCTAATCTATTCTAACTTCTATTCTATCTTCTATTCTATTCTTCTCCTACTACTATTCACTAATTTTCCTGCTACTCACTATTAACCTTTACAAATGAAGAGCTTGAGCCTTTTATAATGCTCTCAATACAATTCAATGACTCAGATCAATTCGAGATCAATGGCTGAGATTTTACAATAAAAACCCTAATTAGGGTTTGTTACAACAAAATCAATTTTGGTCAATGAAATAATTACAACACTTTGGCATGACCAATAAATAATAAGGGTAGGTGCCTCGGAGTTTGTGCCATTATGGATGAGTTAGGTACATTGCATCTAGACGTGCTGATGTGGAACTTCTTTGATTGGTGGAGATAGTGACCGGGATGATGACTAGGAAGCCACTTCAACTTGCACTTGTAGACTTGATTCATCACCATGAAGGGATGTTGAGAGATATCTCTTGATACTCAACATTTCAAGCTCGCTCAAATTAGTGGTGATGGGAAGCATTGATGTAAGTGAGTCATTCCTCCATCCTCGCCTGCTTGCCTTAGGGTGATTGTATGACTTCTCCATCGCGCTCCTTTGATCTCTTCATGTCTCCATAGTGTGGTGAGAGTACTTGAGATTCTTTCTCCCTTGATACTCTTGTGCTTGCTGATGTAGTTTTTCCTTTGAAGTTGCATGATGGTGTAGATTTTGCAATCTCCTTTCTCCTTTTGCCTTGCAATCACCATCCTCTCTCATTTGCAAAACAAAACAAACATAATATCAAATACACATAATATATAACCTTAATAGTTCTTCTAACTTGATATATCCTTTGATTTTATATGATTTGCAGGTTTAATAAGAGCATGTAGAGAGAATTCGCCTTCATGAAGGAGCACTTGAAGTTGATGCCGCTCTAAGGAAGGGGCACTTGAAGTTGCTGGAGTTTCAAGCCAAATGGAGGATTGAGGACAAGTTCATGAGCAAGGTTCATCCGAGAGTGAAGATAGCCAAAGTATGGGAAATGTTTCACAAAGAAGATTCCAATTTCCTCAATTATGATGAAGGCATGGAGAAATTCTTCTCCAAATTTCAGGGTATCAAGAAGGAGAGCATGATCACAGCGAATGTTTGAATAGCTTGATCCTATCATTTCATATTTGCAAGGGGTTATCTAGAGCTTTCACCCTCTTCTCGCACAACATAAATTGGGGCCACGAAGAAGCAAGCATAGAGTCGTCAACAAGAAATTATTCTAAGAAATTCAACAATTATCCTTCCGAGCTTCATGGGCCTGCCAATCATTCCTCCTGAACTAGGAAGAGATCTTGAACCAGTACTATAGCCAGACTTGAATTTCAACGACGTGTAAGAAAACATCATCACAGAATTATACAGCTTAGCTTGGAGTGTAAAAAGAAATTATCCTGACTGGTGTTGAATGTGCT